>NW_024070210.1:27793340-28075506 GCF_014754425.2 Oryx dammah
TACATACAGGTTTCTCAGGAGGCAGGTAAGGTTGTCTGGTATTCCCATCTCTTTAAGAATTTTGAGTGCAGCACTTTAACAGCATGATCTTTTAAGATCTGAAATAACTCAGCTGGAATTCCACCACCTCTACTTGCTTTGTGATGCTTTTTAAGGCCCACTTGACTTCACACTCCAGGATGTCTGTTTTATTTTTTATTTTTATTTCAGGACCTGTGACTTTCTACACTTCATCCACTTTCCCATCTCTTTCCTGGTTTTTATGATAATGACTAAAAAATGCCTATTTTTTTAGCTCAGGATGATAGTTTTTTATTTTGGTCATTCATTGTCTATGAAGTATAAAAAGCTACTTTTAGCTTCTTTATT
Organism: Oryx dammah; assembly: GCF_014754425.2. NCBI lineage: Eukaryota > Metazoa > Chordata > Mammalia > Artiodactyla > Bovidae > Oryx > Oryx dammah. Next base: position 27,793,710 of record NW_024070210.1, read on the forward strand.
AGTAGTGCCAGATAACCATGATCAGCCCTGTCTGGCACAGCCGAAGGCAGCAAGAGAGTGGAGAAAATGGAGTAAATACATAACAAGAGAATGAATATTTGTTATTTAAGAAAGAAATTCCTCTAGTTGTTCACTGACAATTGCCTGAGATGCTGCTTCATTCCCTCCTCTGTGGATGTTCCTGGAGTTAAGGAGAGAGACATATTGCCATGCAATGTAGCATCTTTCTTTAAATTTTCCTTCTTTTGGGTATTGATCTGTTTTGAGACCTTTCAACATTCTCTTCTTTTCCTATATTAACATACTTTCTTATTTCTTTATATCTCAAACTTCCTTGTGGAAGTTTTCATTTCCCTGATTTCTGCTGGGCTATCTCCAAGACATAGAAGACATCAATTAAGGAAGCATCAATGCTATGGTAGAATTTACAAAAAGGAAAATGGCTGTCTTTTAAAATTTACATCCATATCACAGGGAAACATGATTTTACATTCCCCAAGATAGATCATATGATGGTTCACAAAAGTTTCAGTAAATTTAAGAGGATTGAAATTATATTAAGCATCTTTCCTCACCATAATACTTTGAGACTAGAAATCAACTACGAGATAAAACTGCAAAAAATACACAAACACAGGAAGTCTAAACAGTATGCTACTAAACAAGTGAATCATGTAATCTTTTATTTCAAAGAAGAAATTTAAAAAATAACTTGAGACAAATTAAATGATTACACAGCAGTCTAAAGTCTATGGGATACAGGAAAAGCAGTGGTAACAGGAAAGTATATAGCAATATAAGCCTACTTCAGGAGACAAAAATCTTAAATAAACAACCTAATCTTATACTAGTAAAAGAAGAAAAAACAAACCCCAAAGTTAGTAGAAGAAAAGAAGTCATAAAGATTAGAGCAGGAAAAATTAAATAGAGACTGAAAAAAATTTTTTTAGTAAACAAGAAGCTGGGTTTTTGAAAAGGTAAGCAAAACTGATAAACCTTTAGCCAGTCATAACAAGAAACCAAGTAAGAGGTCCTGAATCAATAAAGTCAGTAACAAAAAGGAAGTTACACCCAACATCACAGAAATGTAAAGGATCATATGAGGTTACTACAAATAATTATATGCCAATAAAGTGGACATCTTACAGGAAATGGACAATTTCCTATAAATGTACACTCTTTCAAGACTGAACCAGGAGGAACCAGAACATATGAACAGGCAAATTTCCAGTAATGAAACTGAATCAGTAATAAAAAAAAAAATTCCCAGCAAACAAAATTCCAGGACTAAGTGATTTCACTGCTCAATTACACCAAATATTTAGAGAATTTCCAGGTGTTAATCTATCCTTCTCAAACTATTTCAGAAATTTGCAGAGGAAGGAATGCTTTCAAATTCATTCTATGAATGAATTCAATGAATTCATCCTATGAATCAAATTCAACCCTAAACCAATTTCAACAGTATATAAAAAGGATCATACACCACAATCAAGTGGGATTTATCCTATAGATGCCAGGTTGGTACAGCATTCACAGATCTAATGATGTGATCTATCACATTAAAAAATTAAAGAATAAAAAGTCATAGGATAATAATCTCTATAGATGTAGAAAAAGCTTGTGAATTCAACAAAATTCAGCATCCATTTATGAAAAAAACTCCAAAAAGTTGGTACAGAAGGAACAAACCTCACATATTAAGGGCCATTATGATAAGCCCAAAGCTAACATCATACTGAATGGTAAAAAGCTGAACACATTTACACTAAAATCAGGAATAAGACAAGGGTGCTCACTTTCTCCACTTTTATTCAACATACTATTGAAAATTCTGGCCATAGTTACCAGGCAAGAAAAAGAAATTATAGGAATACAAATCGGAAAAGAGGTAAAATTGTCACTATTTGCAGATGACATGATACTATACTTAAAAAATCCTAAAGATACCTGCAAAAAAATACTACACCTCATCAATGAATTTGGTAAAGTTGCAGAATACAAAATTGATATACAAATATCTGTTACATTTCTATTCAACGACTGAGCGACTGAATTGAACAACAAACTTGGACAGCAAGGTGATCAAACCAGTCAATCCTAAAGGAAATCAGCCCTGAATATTCATTGGAAGGACTGATGCTAAAGCTGAAGCTGAAGCTCTATTACTTTGGCCACCTGATGCAAAGAACTGGCTTATTGGAAAAGACCCTGATGCTGGGAAAGATTGAAGGTGGGAGGAGAAGGGGATGACAGAGAATGAGATGGTTAGATGGCATCCCTGACTCAGGGGACATGAGTTTGAGCAATCTTTGGAAAATGGTGAAGAACAGGGAAGCCTGGCATGCTGCAGTCCACAGGGTCACAAAGAGTTGGACAGAACTGGGTGACTGCACAACAACAACAAACTATCAGAAAGAGAAAATAAGAAAACAATCCTATCAAAAAGGACAAAATACCTAGGAATAAATCTAACTAAGGAGATGAAAGATTTGTACTTGGAAAATTTTAAGATACTGATGAAAGAAATTGAAGATGACTCAAACAGATGGAAATATATACTATGTTCATGAATTGGAAGAATTAATGTTGCTAATATGATCATACCATCCAAAGCAATATACAGATTTAGTGCAGTTCCTATCAAAATACCAAGTTTTGTTTTTTTTTTTTCCACAGAACTAGACCAAATAATCTCAAAAATTTGTATGGAAACACAGAAGACCCAGTAGACAAAACAATCTTGAGAAGGAGAACAGAGCTGGAAGTATCACACTCCTTGAGTTCAGACTATACTACAGAGCTACAGTAAATAAAATTGTATTGTATTGACACAAAAACAGACACAGAAATCAATGGAATGGAATAGAGAGCTTAGAAATAAACCCACACACCTATAATAGGTTGATCTACAACAAAGGAGGCAAGAATACACATGGATGATCTAGAGGGGTGGAGTTGGGGGGTGGGAGGGAGGCACAAGAGGAAGAGGAGATATATATATATATATATATAGCTGATTCACAATATTGTATACCAGAAACCAATACAGCATTGTAAAGTAAATAAAGTGAACTCAAAAGCAGTAAAAAACATAAAAATAATATATTATGGGGAAAAGACAGTCTTCAATAAGTGATGCTGGGAAACTGGTCAGTCACATGTAAAAGAATGAAATCAGAACATTTCCTCAACCATATTAAAAAATACTTGAAACAGTTTAAAGATCTATAAGACTGGAAACCATAAAAATCCTAGAAGAAAACATAGGCAGAAAACTCTTTGATATAAGTTGTAGCAATATTTTTATTGGATCTGTCTCCTAAGGCAAATGAAACAAGCAAATATTAACAAATGAGGCCTCAGTTCAGTTCAGTCCAGTCACTCAGTCGTGTCCGACTCTCTCTGTGATCCCATGAAGTGCAGCATGCCAGGCCTCCCTGTCCATCACCAACTCCTGGAGTTCACCCAAACTCATGTCCATTGAATCGGTGATGCCATCCAGCCATCTCATCCTCTGTCGTCCCCTTCTCCTCCTGCCCCCAATCCCTCCCAGCATTTGAGTCTTTTCCAATGAGTCAACTCTTCGCATGAGGTGGCCAAAGTACTGGAGTTTCAGCTTTAGCATCAGTCCTTCCAAAGAATATCCAGGACTGATCTCCTTCAGAATGGACTGGTTGGATCTCTTTGCATTCCAAGGGACTCTCAAGAGTCTTCTCCAACACCACAGTTCAAAAGCATCAATTCTTCGGCACTCAGCCTTCTTCACAGTCCAACTCTCACATCCATACATGACCACTGGAAAAGCCATAGCTTTGTCTAGACAGACCTTTGTTGACAAAGTAATGTCTCTGCTTTTGAATATGCCTGGGTTGGTCATAACTTTCCTTTCAAGGAGTAAGCATCTTTTAATTTCATGGCTGCAATCACCATCTGCAGTGATTTTGGAGCCCAAAAGTAAAATCAGCCACTGTTTCTACTGTTTCTCCATCTGTTTGCCATGAAGTGATGGGACTGGATCTCTTCATGGTAAATGAACTGAACTGACTGATGGGACTGGATGCCATGATCTTCGTTTTCTGAATGTTGAGCTTTAAGCCAACTTTTTCACTCTCCTCTTTCACTTTCATCAGAGGCTTTTTAGTTCCTCTTCACTTTCTGCCATAAGGGTGGTGTCATCTGCATATCTGAGGTTATTGATATTTCTCCTGGCAATCCTGATTCCAGCTTGTGCTTCTTCCAGCCCAGCGTTTCTCATGATGTACTCTGCATATAAGTTAAATAAGCAGGGTGACAATATACAGCCTTGACGTATTCCTTTTCCTATTTGGAACTAGTCTGTTGTTCCATGTCTAGTTCTAACTGTTGCTACCTGACCTGCATATAGGTTTCTCAAGAGGCAGGTCAGGTGGTAATTAAACCTAAAAATTTTTACATACAAAAGGAAAACATCAATAAAATGAAGAAATAATCTACTGAATGGAAATATTTGCAAATGATATGTCTGTTAAAAAATACCCAAAATATATTAATAGCCTATATAGTTTAATATAAAAATATAATATATATTATAATATATAATATTATATGTAATAATATATGTATAATATATATAATATATAATATAATATAAAATACCTTGATTAAAAGGTATATGAAGATCTGAATATACCTTTTTCCAGAGAAGACGTGTATGTGACCAGCAGGCACATGCAAAGATGCTCAACAATGCTAATTATTAGAGAAATGCAATTCAAAAGAGCAATGAGATGTCACCTCATACCCATCAGAATGGCCATTATCAAAAAGACCAGAAATAACAAATGTTAGCAAGGTTGTAGAGAAAAATGAACCCTTATAGACTTGGTGGGAATGTAGATTGATACAGACACTATAAAAAACAGTATGGAGGTTCCTCAACAAACTAAATGTAGAACTGTTATTAATATACAATTTAGCAATTGTTCTCCAGGGTACATATCCAAAGAAAAGAAAAACACTTAATTTGTAAAGATACATGTGCCTCAGTGTTTATAGCAGCACTACGTACTGCAGCCAAGGTATGGAAGTAATCTAAATGTTCATCGACATGTGAATGAATAAATTGACATGCCATACACACACACACACACACACACACACTGGAATACTACTCACCCATAAAAAGATTGAAATTTTACCATTTGCAGCAACATGGGGGTACCTGGAGGATATTGCAGTTAGTGAAGTATGTCAGATAGAAAGAGACAAGTACTGTATGTTTTCACTTTATATTGCAGCCTAAAAAATAAAGCAAATGAATATAATAAGCAGACTTGCAGAAGAGGAAACTACTCTTACTGGTGGGGAGAGGGAAGGCTAGAAGGGAAACAGCGATAGAAGATTAAGAGGTATAAACTACTATGCATAAAATAAATAACCTACAAGGATGTATTATACAGCACTGGGCATATAGTCAGTATTTTATAATAACTTTAAATTGAGTATAATCTATAAACATTTTGAATCACGATGTTATGCACCTGAAACAATTATGATATTGTAAATCAAACTGATAGAAAGAAAGAAAAGGAAAACATAGTTTTGTAGGATATTGTTGTAATTGCTATGGAGTAGTAAATAAAAACGGAGAAGGCAATGGCACCCCACTCCAGTACTCTTGCCTGGAAAATCCCATGGATGGAGGAGCCTGGTGGGCTGTAGTCCATGGGGTCGCTAAGAGTCGGACACGACTGAGCGACTTCACTTTCAATTTTCACTTTCATGCATTGGAGAAGGAAATGGCAACCCACTCCAGTGTTCTTGCCTGGAGAATCCCAGGGACAGGGGAGCCTGGTGGGCTGCCGTCTGTGGAGTCGCACAGAGTCAGACATGACTGAAGCGACTTAGCACCAGCAGCAGCAGCAGCAGTAAATAAAATAACCGTAGTTTCTGCTTTTGTGTTGCTCTGAGTTTATTGTGAGAGGAAAGGCTTAAATAACCACAGAGATAAGTGTGTGATTCCAAATTATGAGGACACTTGAAATACAATACAGGGAGCTATAGAATATTTAAAAATAAAAGGAGAGAGAGTAAATCTACTTTAGATTGGAAGATGTGGGTTAAAGAAGGCAATAGAGAAAGAAATAAAATTTGGACATAAAAGTTTGTTACAAAAGGAAACTTCATGAATTTTATAACAAAACTCAAATTAGCTATGTGCTTATCTTCAACTGATCGGTCAGAAAATGGGGAAAAAAGGAAGAAAAAGCAAAGATCTATTTAGTCCATTAATTACTCAAATTAATAATTAACTTTATTATAGATTATACATTCTGCTAAGTTGCTTCAGTCGTGTCCGACTCTGCGACCCCATAGACGGCAGCCCACCCGGCTCTCCCGTCCCTGGGATTCTCCAGGCAAGAAGACTGGAGTGGGTTGCCATTTCCTTCTCCAACACATGAAAATGAAAGTGAAGTCGTGTCCGACTCCTAGCGATCCCGTGGACTGCAGCCTACCAGGCTCCTCCATCCATGGGACCTTGCCGGCGAGAGTACTGGAGTGGGTTGCCATTGCCTTCTCCGTCCAGTTGCCAACTCAAATTCTATGTGCTATCAACTAGTTTGAACTGAACATTCATATTGGCTAAAAATCTTATTCTAAAAGTAGTAACAATACATATGGGAACATATTGACTTCCTTGGTACCCTAATTTTGATTAAACTAATTAGCATATATTTGTTTGTAAATAGGCCTGCTGCTTTTGTAGACAAATATTAGAGAATACATTCATGACTAGAGTAGACTTTAACTATTCTGTTATCATCTTTTCTCCCATGGATGGATAAATGTTAGTAGAAAAATATTTTTCTAACCATTTTTCCCCAAATGTTTATTTAATAGAGATATATGACTGTTATAAAGAATAAAAAATGAGAGCTAGAGAAAGAATAAACTATTATAAATCACCCATAATCCTACCACTCACAGGAATATAGCTTGCCACATTTATGCTGTGTGATTTTGTGAAATGCTTTATGTTATATGCTACCCACTCCAGTATTCTTGAGCTTCCCTTGTGGCTCAGCTGGTAAAGAATCCATCTGCAATGTGGGAGACCTGGGTTTGATCCCTGGGTTGGGAAGATCCCCTGGAGAAGGTAAAGGCTACCCACTCCAGTATTCTGGCCTGGAGAATTCCATGGATTGTATAGTCCATAGGGTCGCAAAGAATCGGACAAAATTGAGAGACTTTCACTTTTACTTATATGCTACCTACCCATTTGTAGTCTGTTTAAAGTATATATCATAGTTTATCAATATCCTAGTATTGGGTATTTAAGATGGCTTAGAATTATATTAAGGTAAACACTGAGCATGGAACTTGTCAGTCAAAGGGTATTCACATTTTAAAGTTTATATTATTTTTATTGGTTATTTCTTCTAAAAGATCAAATGAGCTGTAACCAACATAAGTTTATATGTGTCCTTTTTCAGAATAGCATTGTTAAGAGCAGGTAGTGATCTTCTTTTAATCTTCATGAATTTAATACTTTTATTATGTGAATTTTTATTCTTTCCAACACATAAATGCCATAATCATTCCCATTTGTTAATATGGAAACTATGCTGTAAGAGAGTAAATGACTGCCTTGAAAGTGAAAGCGAAAGTCACTCAGTCGTGTCCTACTCTTTGTGACCCCATGGACTACACAGCCCATGGCCTTCTCCAGGCCAGAATACTGGGTAGCCTTTCCCTTCTCCAGGGGATTTTCCCAACCCAGGGATTGAACCCAGGTCTCCTGCATAGCAGGAGGTAAAGACCAGCTGTGCTTTAGATCACACATATCGAAACTTGGATGTGGACCAGATCTGTATTACAGATGCTATGCTTTTAGCCACTGTATCCCTTGTTGCATATTGTTATCTAGTAGACAAGTATCTCCTTCAGTTCAGTTCAGTCGCTCAGTCGTGTCCGACTCTTTGCGACCCCATGAATCACAACACGCCAGGCCTCCCTGTCCATCACCAACTCCTGGAGTTCATTCAGACTCACGTCCATCGAGTCAGTGATGCCATCCAGCCATCTCATCCTCTGTCATCCCCTTCTCCTCCTGCCCCTAATCCCTCCCAGCATCAGAGTCTTTTCCAATGAGTCAACTCTTCGCATGAGGTGGCCAAAGTACTGGAGTTTCAGCGTCAGCATCATTCCTTCCAAAGAAATCCCAGGGCTGATGTCCTTCAGAATGGACTGGTTGGATCTCCTTGCAGTCCAAGGGACTCTCAAGAGTCTTCTCCAACACCACAGTTCAAACGCATCAATTCTTCAGCGCTCAGCTTTCTTTACAGTCCAACTCTCACATCTATACATAACCACTGGAAAAACCATAGCCTTGACTAGTCGGACCTTAGTCAGCAAAGTAATGTCTCTGCTTTTGAATATGCTATCTAGGTTGGTCATAACTTTTCTTCTAAGGAGTAAGCATCTTTTAATTTCATGGCTGCAGTCACCATCTGCAGTGATTTTGGAGCCCCCCAAAAATAAAGTCTGACACTGTTTCCACTGTTTCCCCATCTATTTCCCATGAAGTGATGGGACCAGATGCCATGATCTTCATTTTCTGAATGTTGAGCTTTAAGCCAACTTTTTCACTCTCCTCTTTCACTTTCATCAAGAGGCTTTTTAGTTCCTCTTCACTTTCTGCCATAAGGGTGGTGTCATCTGCATATCTGAGGTGATTGAGATTTCACATCTTATTTATTCCTATTTTTTCACATGTTTACATTTCCAAGCAGTGTTTCCCTATCCTTTCTACTTATCATCTTCCTATATCCCCACAGATAAATCCCAGTAGCTTTTGATTGGAGTTGCATTGTCATAATCTCAGAGTTAAAACATACCACAGAGGCCATCTGAAAACTTGTACAGGTTGTCAGATGAGATGTGGTGAGCTCATGAAAAGCAATTAAAGATATTGGAAATAGGTCTTCTACTGCAGAGTTAGAGGTTCCACTCTTAGAAGATCAAAACTCCATAGTTTGGGTGCAAACTGGAGTTAGTGTAGGTGAGTATGAGGAAAAAAATGCTAGATCAGCAGTAGGGAGACTTGCGTTCTAGTCAGCCGGCCTTCCAGTCAGGTTGCCATTTTCCAGTGAATGACCAATCACTTAAACTCATTTGGTCTCAGAATATATATTCTTTCAAGATCTTTATTTTTTTTTCTTTTTTTTAAAATTTATTATTTTTTTAATTTATTATTTATTTTACTTTACAATTCTGTATTGGTTTTGCCATACATTGACATGAATCCTTTAGGTATATTTGGTATTCAGTATAAGCCAGATATACAACATAGTGATTCACTATTTTTAAAGGTTATACTTCTTTATAATATTTTAAATATTGGCTATATTCCCTGTCTGTATAATGCATGCTTGTAGCTTATTTATTTTATACATAGTAGTATATGTTTTATTATTTTATACATAGTAGTTTGTACCTCTTGATCCTTTTCCCCTCTCTTTCCTCTTCCCCTCTTCCATCTTCCCACTGGTAACCACTTGTTTACTCTCTACATCTGTGGGTTTGTTTCTTTAATGTTACATTCACTGGTTTTATTTTTTTTAGATTCCATATATTTGCAACAACACATGGATATACTTGAAGGGTATTACACTTAGTGATCTTTCCATTTCCAAAATTAAATTTTGGAAAGATTTTTTGAGAAATGTTAGTAGTTTCTTTTTATCAAGAAAAATCAGAAAATAGGGTCTCAATTAATAGTTTAATATTGTAATCCTTGTATCTAACTTTAGCTTGACAGTAAATGAGAAATTAATGGAAAGCAAAAGCAGTTTTCTGAGGGAAAACCAGTTACTATAAAAGGAGAAACAGGCCAGCCTAGTCACTGAGTTATGAGTTATACCCATTGTTTCCATTAAGAGCCCTCTTGTTTAATGGCACAATTTAAATGCAAGAACCTTCAAGATAACTATGCCCATTTAATCTGACAGTTATTACTTGACTTCAGAGTACCTTGAAAAGTAGTTAAATCAATGGCTGCATAATTTTAGCATTTTTAAATGGTTGATATACTTCAATAAATCACAGTATGATTAGAAGTAAGTTATTTATTCAGCCATTCTCAAGACCATTGAGAACCATCCTTCCATATGGTAAGGAAGGAAGCAAATGAAACTAAAACCTCAAACTCAAAATCCTCTTTACTGTTCATGGTAACAATTCATTATCATTTAAATGTTCTGTTAGAGTGATTTTGATTTAATAATGGCTTATTAACTGTAATAAAATATTGTATGGTTAGAGGAAAATGGAAAATTCTTTTTAAATGGAGGTGAAATTCTGAGAAGTTTAGTTAAGAATGCATAAATATTTAGAAACATATTGATGTGTAGGTTGATATTTATCAGTACATTAAAGATTTGTTTCCTGTTCCAGTATTTAATAATAAATGTTGATTAAACCTCTATTTATATTAAAGACATTGTTCTAGTCTCTGGAATTGCAATGGTGAGTGGGAGAGTGCGTGTTCTACAGGACTCCAAGTCTAACAGACTGATCAAATCAATTTCACTCTCTTTTACCTACTGATAATCTTTTATAATTACACCAAGTGGCACTTGGCCCCCAGGTCTGGAGAACCTGGAAGAATGTATAGACCAAGAATTGAAGGGTAACAGAACACACATTTAGTGAATATAATGGTAAGTCAGAATTTGATTCTGTTTCTTAGGGTTCTAATTCCCAATTTCATGCTCTTTGCCCTGCACCACTCAATCTAAACCTATTGTGTTCCAGACACTATACCAGGCAATGGAGATGAAACTGAGCAAGATAGGTAGGGTCTTTGCCTTGAAAAACCTACAGTTTAGTGGGGGAGACAGAAAAATAATTGTGTGAATTATTAATATTTTCTAATCCCTAATAAAAATCTAAATAATTTTGAAGTGTTAGCATTCAGTGTGGAAGAAGAAATTAAAAAAAAAAATCTTTGGTATTCTTTCCTAATATAGAGAAGGCTGATTCTGCTTACACTGAGAATGGTGAGTAAATGTGCTACTCCTAAATCTACTGTGCACTGTGATTTAGTGGAATCTTTGTGAAGAGGAACTAAAAAGCCTCTTGATGAAAGTGAAAGAGGAGAGTGAAAAAGTTGGCTTAAAGCTCAACATTCAGAAAACGAAGATCATGGCATCTGGTCCCATCACTTCATGGGAAATAGATGGGGAAACAGTGTAAACAGTGTCAGACTTTATTTTGGGGGGCTCCAAAATCACTGCAGATGGTGACTGCAGCCATGAAATTAAAAGACACTTACTCCTTGGAAGGAAAGTTATGACCAACCTAGACAGCATATTAAAAAGCAGAGATATTACTTTGCCAACAAAGGTCCATCTCTTCAAGGTTATGGTTTTTCCAGTGGTCATGTATAAATGTGAGAGTTGGACTGTAAAGAAAGCTGAGCGCCGAAGAATTGATGCTTTTGAACTGTGGTGTTGGAGAAGACTCTTGAGAGTCCCTTGGACTGCAAGGAGATCCAACCAGTCAATCCTAAAGGAGATCAGTCCTGGGTGTTCATTGGTAGGACTGATGTTGAAGCTGAAACTCCAATACTTTGGCTACCTCATGCGAAGAGTTGACTCATTGGAAAAGACCCTGATGCTGGGAGGAATTGGGGGCAGGAGGAGAAGGGGACGACAGAGGATGAGATGGCTGGATGGCATCACCAACTCGATGGACATGAGTTTGAGTGAACTCCGGGAGTTGGTGATGGACAGGGAGGCCTGCCGTGCTGTGATTCATGGGGTCACAAAGAATCAGACACGACTGAGTGACTGAACTCAACTGAACTATGTACATTTTGTGCTTTCTGTGTGTAGTTGCTCAGTCATGTCCAACTCTTTGCAACCCCATGGACTGTAGCCCGCCAGGCACCTTTGTCCATGGGGATTCTTCAGGCAAGAATACTGTAGTGGGTTCCCATGCCCTCCTCCAGGGGATCTTCCCAACCCGGTAATCTTTCCAACCCAGGTCTCCTGCCTTGAAAGTGGGTTCTTTACCATCTGAGCCACATATGTAAATGTTACAATGAGGTGGTTTTCAACTACTACCTTGTAAATACCCTGAAGCAAACTAATAACATTATTGTGACAAGTGTTGTTTTTAATTATCAATAGGAGATATGTAATTTTATTAGACTGAATTGGTATAATTACAACAAAGAACAATGAAAATTTGAATTTTAGTGAGCTTATGCTGCCTAAAATTGGGATAAATGTTAGATTAATATTGAGACACAGATTCAATCCCTGGGTCAGGAAGATCCTCTGGAGAAGGAAATGGCAGCCTATTCCAGTATTCTTGCCTTGGAAATGCCATGGACAGAGGAGCCGGGGGGGGGGGGGGGGGCTACAGTCCATGGGGCCACAAAGATCCAGACACAACTTAGCAACCAAAGAGCAGCAGTGGCAGTGGCAGCAGGGTTTTCAATACTGAAAAAAAAGAGTTCTTGTATTCTTATTTGTATTGGGGTTAAGAAAAGCTGCTTTCATTTTTACAGATGTTTAGTATGTACTCTTTGAAAAAAAACATGCAAATTTGATTCTCTTAAATTCCTTTAAGAACTTCAGTTCCCTTAAAAACTTTTTAATGAACAGATTTCAGAAAGCCATAACGTCTTACTTAAGCTAAGAAACATACAGTACCACAATAAGAAAGTATAGAATGAATGTATTAGTAGTGGTACTGCCATCAAACTTGTTACTTATGTAGAACACCTAATAAAAAAGACCTGATTCTGTAATCAAAATTTAGTAGAGTACTAGAGCTAGTATATTTGATAATAGATTTATCTTTAATTGGTTTTAAGAAAGTTCTTGTAGTAAAATCTCCCTTCAAATTCACAGAGGAAGAATTTCATTTATCTGACATTTTGAGGGCTATTGTAAAAGGTTCAAAAGTAAGACAAAAAGATATTCATAAACAAAACAAACCAAAATAAACAAGCAAATGAACAAAAAAACCCAGTCTAATTTTTCCTTTTTGATAGCTTAGTTTTAAAGTATATTATAGAAGATTCAGAAGATCTGATAGAAAACTCCAAGTCTTAATTATATGACATTTACTTTCTAAATAATAAAACATGTGACCTGATATCACTTAATCTTAATATACTTTTGTTTGCTATTGGCAATGATACATAAAAATGTCAGTGTGAAAGCATGAGTTATTTCACAGAAGTGTATTTTCCAGATAACTTTGTACCTTCCTGAACAATTATTTAAACAGAAATTTGAGAAAAGTCTTTCAAATGATACTACATATTTTCTTTATAGTGTATATTATATATTACATAAATTAAGAAAATATTTTCATCACCAGGAGCACTATACCTCCTCATGAATTTGGACACGTACTCATACTCCAAATTTAACCCCTTAATTCCAAATTCCGTAATAGGGTTAGGCAGTGTTGTTACTATAATCTTAAGGGTAACCTTTTAAAATAGTGTATCAAATGTATCCTTGTTTGTTCATATATGCATACATTTCCCCACAAAATTAGACTTCTCATAAATTAAAACAAATATAAAACAAGACAATATAAGCCATGCATAAACACTTCCACATACATTTACAGGGAAAAGATTACACACAATAGAGATGTCCAACCACCTGAAGTCTAATTTTTATTGAACTTGCTCTTATTGAGATTTTGTTTTTCTGGAAAGCTGAATTAAAAAAGAGAAATAATGTCTATTGAAGAAAACACATTTGCCTAAAAATACTTTCTGCTGCCATTAGACCCAAACAGGACTTTGTTATGCAAATCTTTTGTTTGCAAACAATAGAGTGTATTGATTAAGATAGGAATCAACACAGTTTTTATATAAAGGACAGGAAAGTACAAAGTTTAGAGTTTGTGAGCCATGTGGGCTTTGTCTCAACTACTAAACTTTGCAGTTGTAGTGTGGAAAGAGCTGCAGACAAAATGTAAATAATGAACATTGCTGTTTCCCAATAAAAGCTTATTTATAGTCACATTAATTTGAATTTCATATATTTTTACATGTCAAAACATTACTTTCCTTTTTTTCACTGATCACTTAAAAATGTAAAAACCATTCTTAGCTCACTGGCCATCCAAACACAGGTGGCAGTCCACATTTGGCCCTCAGGTCTTAGTTGGGTGACCTCTGCTTAAGACTACTATATCTCTAGTCAGATTGCAGATCTCTATCCTATTTAAAATTACAACATCTCTACCCTTAGAGTCTTTAGGTCCCTTCTATTATTTAATTTTCTTCAAAGAACTTATCACAACCTTAAATACTGTATATATAGTTCATTTCTTTATTTGTTACGTCACTATTAGAATAAACATTTCACACAGGCAAGGAGTTTTGTGTCTTGTGTTCATTGCTAAATAATTAACACCTAGAATAGTGACTGGTACATGTTATATGATCAGTAAATACTTATTTTATCAATAGGTATAGTTCTGATGTTTATAGGACACACTCATCTCACATGCTAGTAAAGTAATGCTCAAAATTCTCCAAGCCAGACTTCAGCAATACGTGAACCGTGAACTCCCAAAGTTCAAGCTGGTTTTAGAAAAGGCAGAGGAACCAGAGATCAAATTGCCAACATCCACTGGATCATGGAAAAAGCAAGAGAGTTCCAGAAAAACATCTATTTCTGCTTTATTGACTATGCCAAAGCCTTTGACTGTGTGGATCACAATAACCTGTGGAAAATTCTGAAAGAGATGGGAATACCAGACCACCTGACCTGCCTCTTGAGAAATGTGTATGCAGGTCAGGAAGCAACAGTTAGAACTGGACATGGAACAACAGACTGGTTCCAAATAGGAAAAGGAGTACATCAAGGCTGTATATTGTCACCCTGCTTATTTAACTTCTATGCAGAGTACATCATGAGAAACGCTGGACTGGAAGAAACACAAGCTGGAATCAAGGTTGCTGGGAGAAATATCAATCACCTCAGATATGCAGATGACACCACCCTTATGGCAGAAAGTGAAGAGAAACTAAAAAGCCTCTTGATGAAAGTGAAAGAGGAGAGTGAAAAAGTTGGCTTAAAGCTCAACATTCAGAAAACAAAGATCATGGTATCTGGTCCCATCACTTCATGGGAAATAGATGGGCAAACAGTAGAAACAGTGTCAGACTTTATTTTGGGGGGCTCCAAAATCACTGCAGATGGTGACTGCAGCCATGAAATTAAAAGACGCTTACTCCTTGGAAGAAAAGTTATGACCAACCTAGATAGTATATTCAAGAGCAGAGACATTACTTTGCTGACTAAGGTCCACCTTAGTCAAGGCTATGGTTTTTCCTCTGGTCATGTATGGATGTGAGAGTTGGACTGTGAAGAAGGCTGAGTGCCAAAGAATTGATGCGTTTGAACTGTGGTGTTGGAGAAGACTCTTGAGAGTCCCTTGGACTGCAAGGAGATCCAACCAGTCCATTCTGAAGGAGATCAACCCTGGGATTTCTTTGGAAGGAATGATGCTAAAGCTGAAACTCCAGTACTTTGGCCACCTCATGCAAAGAGTTGACTCATTGGAAAAGACTCTGATGCTGGGAGGGATTGAGGGCAGGAGGAGAAGGGGACGACCCCGGATGAGATGGCTGGATGGCATCACTGACTCAATGGACATGAGTCTGAGTGAACTCCGGGAGATGATGATGAACAGGGAGGCCTGGCGTTCTGCAATTCATGGGGTCACAAAGAGTCAGACATGACTGAGCGACTGAACTGAACTGAACTGAACTGAATATATAAAATGCCATAAGCATTTAGCTGTGGTAACTCGAAATGACACTGTAGCTAGGAAAGAGAAAAGAGAATAAGATGAAGCTTTGAGAGGCTCCTACATTTAGGTGAAAAAATGAGAAAAGGCCTGAAAGAACATTTAAAAGTGGTTGGTGATATCAGATCAAAAGCAGAAATATTTGATTTCATGGAAGTCAAAAGAGGAAATGAACAACTATCTTGAAATCGTCTAAAATATAAATGAAATATGAAACATTCTGCTTGGATTTTTCAACATAGAACATATTGATTGTCTTGATCTAATAGAAGCAGGTTTTTTAGAGTAGTGGAGACAGATGCGACATTGAAGTGAGGAGCAGTAATGTGTAGTGATTAGGAGTGTGATTTTGGCATAGGGATGGTCAAATTAACATATGGTAATGGTGTGTGTGCATGCTAAGTTGCTTCAGTTGTGTTTGGCCAGGTCCTCTGTCCATGGAGATTCTCCTGACAAGAATACTGGAGTGGGTTGTAAGTCCTACTCCTGGGGATCTTCCCGACCCAGGAATCGAACCCATTTCTCAGTCTTCTGCATTGGCAGGTGGGTACTTTACCACTAGCGCCACAATGGCACAAGTTAATAAATCTAAAAAATAGTCCCAAACATATGAGGAGATATTATATATGACAGAGATCGACCAACATATTAATACACGAGCGAGAAAGGCAAGACCGTAAATGTTATTGGCCTTAATGGGGAAACCAAAGTTCAGTTTGACCTCTTTTTCCCACAGTTTCATATGAAACCACAAAGCACCTCAAATAGCCAAAGCAATCTTGAGAAAGAACGAAACTGGAAACATCACACTTAACTGATAACAAAATATTTAAAATATCTGCAGTCATTAAAATATGTGGTACATGCATAAAGACAGACATATAGACCAAGGAACACAATACAGAGCCCAGAATTAAATTGGCACATAGGTAGTCAACTCGTCTTTGATAAGGGTGCTACAAATTCACAATGGGGAAGAGGTAGTCTTTTCAATAATTGGTGTTTGGAAAATGGACATTTGCATGCGAAAGAATGAAATTGGGTTCTTACCTGAAAAAGTGAAGTTGCTCAGTCGTGTCCAACTCTTTGCAACCCCATGGACTGTAGCCTACGATTCCTCGGTCCATGAGATTTTTCAGGCAAGAGTACTAGAGTGGGTTACCATTTCCTTCTCTAGGGGATTTTCCCAACCCAGGGATTGAACCCTGATCTTGGATCTAACCCAGGTCTCCCACATTGCAGGCAGATGCTTTACCCTCTAAGCCACCAGTGAAGCCCCCCAAATCAACAAAAATCAACTCAAAATGAATTAAGAAATTGCTATGACCAATGTCACGAAGCGTTCCCCTGTGCTTCCTTCCAAGAAATTTAGAGTTTCAGGTCTTATATTTAAATTTTTGCAGTGATTTTTTTGGATATAACCAATAGCACAGGCAACAAAAGCAAAAAATAGACAAATGAGACTATACTAAACGAAAAAGCCTCTGCATAGCAAAGGAAGAAAATAACAGGTGAAAAGACAACTTATAGAAAGGGAAAAAAATATTTGCAAACCCTATATCTGATGAGAGATTAATATCCAAAATATATAAGGAACTCAAAAAACTTAATAGTGACAAAACCAAATAACCCAATTAAAAAATAGGCGAAAGTCATGAATAGACATTTCTCCATAAAAGACCTACAAATAGCCAACAGATATAAGAAAATGCTATGTTATAGAAAGAGCAAAGGGACTTTAAGTCACCCAGACCATGAATTTATTATCAACCTTGTAAAATGGAAATAAGATCTGCTTTGTATCATTTTCATACGGATTAAAATAGTGGTGTCATTTTCTATGTCTTTCAAAGTGCAAACCAACTGAATCTAAGAAAACGATATTGAAATCCCTTTCAAGCTGTATTTGAACCTTAGAAGAGGGATATTTTGTTTCCTACTTACCAGATACTGTGATTTCAAAAATAGGCTGAAGTCTGCTGACTATTCAGGAGGGCAAGATAACTTCTGAGTCACTCAGGTCTTTGGACTTTCCCAGAATGTTACTGATAATTCATTGATAACATACATTAGTTTTAGTTATTGTTGTTGTTAAACTATCTTAATCAGAAAACTAGAAACTTCTGAAGGTAGTGGCTGTATATATTTTTTTGTCTATATCTGAGAGACAAACCATTCATTCTAGAATTCATAGGTGACTATCAACCAATGAGCAAATGAAGTAGCAAACTGATAGAACTGTGAATTTAAGGAAGGAGTTATTCCCTTTACTTCTTTGATACTGCTTTCTCAGTTTATTAGATTAGTTACAATTTGCAAAGCTAATATCATTAAAGGATTCATTAAATGAAAACAAAATAATTGCATAAAGATTTTGTTCAGATATAAAACATCACTAAATCCAAATAAATTCTTTGTCTCAATGAGATTTTCAGTACAGTTTTGAAGGGTCTTGGCATTTAAGAAGATGAAACCAATATTTTATAGAGAGCTCTGTTATAAATTGAAAAATTACAGCTTGATTTCCCAGAGCAAAGTGTTTTTTGGCTAAAGCCTTTAGCTTTGTGCTAGAGACTAATGGCTCAGGTCAGAGGTTTGGCATTGGGTTTAACCTGGGGCAGGGGGACAAAGTGTAGTTGTCTCTGATGAGATTAAGCTAATCTTCCAGCCAAGCTGGCTCATGTAAATCCAGAGCATACAGACAGTTCTCCTACTGAGGGGCATTCTCAAGTATTTTTGGCTTCATGAAAAGTAATGCTTAATAAAAGTGTATTAATGGCACCAAATGCAATACTCTGTTATTAGCTGATGTTCTAGAGACAATGTTTTTTTTTTTTTAATTTAAATTTGTTTATTTTAATTGGAGGCTAATTACTTTACAATATTGTATTGGTTTTGCCATACATCAACATGAATCCGCCCCGGGTGTACACGTGTTTCCCATCCTGAACCACCCTCCCACCTCCTTCCCTGTACCATCCCTCTGGTTCATCCCAGTGCACCAGCCCCAAGCATCCTGTATCCTGCATCGAATCTGGACTGGCGATTTGTTTTTTATATGATATTATACATGTTTCATGTTTGAAGGGATAGTTTTCCCTTCCTGGACAGGGAGAGAAAAAACTTTTAGTTTTTGTTAATACAAAACTCTTAACTTTATTAAAAAAAATTATTTTGAGATAATTGTAGATCACACGCATTTGTAAGAAATAACATAGAATCTACCTTTCACCCAGTTTACCATATAAACAAGAAGTTGACATTGATATGAATCATCAGCTTTATTGAAATTTCACCAGTTTGCACACACTAATTTCTGTGTATGTGTATGCATGAGTGTGTGTGTGTGCTTGGTTCTACAACAAACAGTTTTATCACAAGCATAAATTCATGCAACCACCGCCACAGTCAAGGTACAGGGCAGTTCCACCACTGGGCTCACCTTTCACTGCCACAGTCACCTCCCTCCCCTGCACCTTCCTAAATCCTGGCAACCACTAATCTGTTTTCCAGCACTTTAATATGGTCATTTCAAGAATGCTGTATAAATAGAACCATGTAAACGTCTAAGGTTAGCTTCTTTCATTATGCATAATTCCCTTGAGATCTATCTAAATTCCTGCATTTATTGCTAGTTTTGTTCCTTTTTATTACTGAATGGATGCTATGGCATAGATTTACTACAGTTTGTTCAACTGTTCACCCACTGAAGAAAATTTACATTGTTTCCATTTGGAGCTATTACAAATAGAACTATAAACGTTTGTGGGCAGGTTTTTGAGTGGACATTAATTTTCATTTTTCTGAGATAAATGCCCAGAGAGTAATTGTTAGGTCATATGTTAAGCACATTTTTAGTTTTGTATGAAAGTGCCAGAGTAGATATACAATTATGTATACTCACCAGCATTATATGGATAAACTAATTTCTTTGCATCTTCTCATCATTTGGGGTCATCATATTTCTTATATTAGGTGTACAACGATACCACATCGTGGGTTTCATTTCTATTTTCATAATGGCTGATCATGGTGAACATACTTTCAAATGCTTAGTTTTTATCTGTATAGTCTCTTTAGTAAAACATCTTTCATGTCTTTTCTTCTAAATGGATTTTTTTTAAACATTAAGTTTTGATACTTTTCATATATTTTAGATATTTGTCTCTTGTTAAATATGTGCAAGTATTTTTTTCCAGTTTGTAGTTGGTTTTTTCATTCTCTTCAAGTTTTATAGTCTTGCATTTTATATTTAAGTTCATGATGCATTTTGAGTTAACTTTTGTGTAAGATGTAATGTTTAGGTTGAAGTTGGCTTTTTCCCCCAATGTATGTCCAATTTTTTCAGCACTTTTTTCCAGAAATTTTTCCAACAAATGTTGAAAAGACTATATTTGCTAGTATCGTGCTGTCTTCATTGATGCAGTGAAAGAATATGCCGTAACACTGGATAGAGTGATTTCTACTACCTTGTTCCCTTTTCAATGCTCTTAGCTATTCTAGGTATTACACTCTTCTGTTTACATTTAAGAATAAGCTTGTCTATGTCTACCAAGAAACTTTGCTGGAATTTTGATAGGAATTGCATTAAAGTTATAGATAAATTTAGGGAGAATTACCCAATTAATTACTATCAATATGTTGAGTCTTCCAATTCACTAATATTGTATATCTCTCTACTACTTTAGATGTTCTTTGACTTTTTTCATTAACATCTTGTAATTTTCAGAATATAGATCCTGTCCATATTTTGATAGATTTGCTATTTTATAGATTATAGATGATACTACGATTTAAGTTTTCATTTCCACATGTTCATCATTATGTTTTAGTTTCTTGACTATTTCTTTGGCTCTACTCTCATCTATTGCTTTTCCTCATAGTCAGCATGCACTGCCTGCAAAATTTCTAATAATTTGCTGTCTTTGATTTGCCATGGGCAGAAACTTGATCATGTTTGCAGGATCTGGGACTCTGGAAGAGTTCCTTAAACAATCAAGTGACATCATCTGTGAAATGGAGATGAACAATAGTGGTACCTACTTCATGGGGTGCCTATGAAAACTAAATCATAATATATAAAAATCATAGTATTCAATATGGAATAAATATTCCATATATTGAATGGTTAGAAAAAGAATCGTTGAATTAAATATATGGTTAAAAAAAAAGAATCAAGTGACCTCTGAGGCAGATATCATATGCTTGCAAGTCTTCTTCTTTTCATGGGCAGTTATGCTTACTCTGATGGCACCCCACTCCAGTACTCTTGCCTGGAAAATCCCGTGGACAGAGGAGCCTGGTGGGCCGCAGTCCATGGGGTCGCTAAGAGTCAGACACGACAGAGCGACTTCACTTTCACTTTTCACTTTCATGCCTTGGAGAAGGAAATGGCAACCCACTCTAGTGTTCTTGCCTGGAGAATCCCAGGGACGGAGGAGCCTGGTGGGCTACCGTCTGTGGGGTCACACAGAGTCGGACACGACTAAAGCGACTTAGCAGCAGCAGCAGCATACTTTTGTGTTCATGGCTGTTTACTGGATAAGGAAAATTGCAAGTTGGATTACTGACATGTCTGGTTTCTCAGCAATGAAGACAATGGTGACAAATATCAATGAAAGTAATATATAAATCAAAATTCATTTTGGGTTAATTTCCAAAAATCCTTTTAATAATGTCAACATAACATGCTATATCAAAAAGATGATAATTTGGTTTTTGGAATATGGTAGACCAGTGAGCTTTGACAGAATATCTTAAACTTACAAAAAGCATATGTAAATAAGAAAAGTTTATTTTTGGTCCTAAAACATTAGAACAGTTTAGTCACCACGACAACATGCGTACTATTCAGTTCAGTTCAGTTCATTTGCTCAGTCATGTCCGACTCTTTGAGACCCCATGAACTGCAGCACGCCAGGCGTCCCTGTCCATCACCAACTCTCAGAGTAAACCCAAACCCATGTCCATTGAGTTGGTGATGCCATCCAACCATCTCATCCTCTGTCATCCTCTCCTCCTCCCACCTTCAATCTTTCCTAGCATCAGGGTCTTTTCCAATGAGTCAGCTCTTTGCATCAGGTGGCCAAAGTATTGGAGTTTCAGCTTCAACATCAGTCCTACCAATGAACACCCAGGACTGATCTCCTTTAGGATGGACTGGTTGGATCTCCTTACAGTCCAAGGGAATCTCAAGAGTCTTCTCCAACACCACAGTTCAAAAGCATAAATTCTTTAGCATTCAGCTTTCTTTATAGTCCAACTCACATCCATACAGGACCACTGGAAAAACCATAGCTTTGACTAGACAGACCTTTGTTGGCAAAGTAATGTCTCTGCTTTTTAATATGCTGTCTAGGTTGGTCATAACTTTCCTTCCAAGGAGCAAGTGTCTTTTAATTTCATGGCTGCAGTCACCATCTGCAGTGATTTTGGAGCTCAAAAAAATAAAGTCAGCCACTGTTGCCCCTGTTTCCCCAACTATCTGCCATGAAGTGATGGGACTGGATGCCATGATCTTCGTTTTCTGAATGTTGAGCTTTAACCAACTTTTTCACTCTCCTCTTTCACTTTCATCAAGAGGCTTTTTAGTTCCTCTTCACTTTCTGCCATAAGGGGTGGTGTCATCTGCACATCTGAGGTTATTGATATTTCTCCTGGCAATCTTGATTCCAGCTTGTGCTTCTTCCAGCCCAGTGTTTCTCATGATGTAGTCTGCATATAAGTTAAATAAGCAGGGTGATAATATACAGCCTTGACGTACTCCTTTTCCTATTTGGAACCAGTCTGTTGTTCCATTTCCAGTTCTAACTGTTGCTTCCTGACCTGCATACACATTTCTCAAGAGGCAGGTCAGATGGTCTGTTATTCCAATCTCTTTCAGAATTTTCCACAGTTTCTTGTGATCCACATAGTCAAAGGCTTTGGCATAGTCAATAAAGCAGAAATAGATGTTTTCCTGGAACTCTTTTGCTTTTTTGATGATCCAGCAGATGTTGGCCATTTGATCTCTGGTTTCTCTGCCTTTTCTAAAACTATCTTGAACATCAGGAAGTTCATGGTTAACGTATTGCTGAAGCCTAGCTTGGAGAGTTTTGAGCATTACTTTAAGAGCGTGTGAGATGAGTGCAATTGTGTGGTAGTTTGAGCATTCTTTGGCATTGCCTTTCTTAGGGATTGGAATGAAAACTGACCTTTTCCAGTCCTGTGGCCACTGCTCAGTTTTCCAAATTTGTTGACATATTGAGTGCAGCACTTTCACAGCATCATCTTTTAGGATTTGAAATAGCTCAACTGGAATTTCATCACCTCCACTAGCTTTGTTCATAGTGATGCCTAAGGCCCACTTGACTTCACATTCCAGGATGTCTGGCTCTAGCTGATTGATCACTACATGTGATTATCTGCGTCATGAAGATCTTTTTTGTACAGTTCTTCTGTATATTCTGGCCATCTCTTAATATCTTCTGCTTCTGTTAGGTCCCTACACTTCTGTCCTTTATTTACCCATCTTTTCATGAAATGTTCCCTTGGTATCTCTAATTTTCTTGAAGAGATCTCTAGTATTTCCCATTCTGTTGTTTTCCTCTATTTCTTTGCACTGATCACTGAGGAAGGCTTTCTAATCTCTCCTTGCTATTCTTCAGAACTCTGCATTCAAATGGGTATATCTTTCCTTTTCTCCTTTGCTTTTCACTTCCCTTCTTTTCACATCTATTTTTAAGGCCTCCCCAGACAGCCATTTTGCTTTTTTGTATTTCTTTTCCATGAGGATGGTCTTGATCCCTGTCTCCTGTACAATGTCATGAACCTCCGTCCATAGTTCCTCAGGCACTCTGTCTGTCGGATCTAGTCCATTAAATCTATTTCTCACTTCTGCTGTATAGTCATAAGGGATTTGACTTAGGTCATACCTGAATGGTCTAGTGGTTTTCTTTACTTTCTTCAATTTCAGTCTGAATTTGGCAATAAGGAGTTCAAGATCTGAGCCACAGTCAGCTGCCAGTCTTGTTTTTGTTGACTGTATAGAGCTTCTCCATCTTTGGCTGCAAAGAATATAATCAATCTGATTTCGGTGTTGACCATCTGGTGATGTCATGTGTAGAGTCTTCTCATGTGTTTTTGGAAGAGGGTGTTTGTTATGACCAGTGCGTTCTCTTGGCAGAACTTTATTTGCCTTTGCCCTGCTTCATTCTGTACTCCAAGGCCAAATTTGCCTGTTACTCGATGTGTTTCTTGACTTCCTACTTTTGCATTCCAGTCCCCTATAATGAAAAGGACATCTTTTTTGGGTGTTAGGTCTAGAAGGTCTTGTAGGTCTTCATAGAACCATTCAACTTCAGCTTCTTTAGTGTTACTGGTCAGGTCATAGACTTGGATTACCATGATATTGAATGATTTGACATGGAAACGAACAAAGATCATTCTGTCGTTTTTGAGATTGCATCCAAGTATTGCATTTTGGATTCTTTTGTTGACTATGATGGCTACTCCATTTTTTCTAAGGGATTCCTGCCCACAGTAGTGGATATAATTGTCCTCTGAGTTAAGTTCACCCATTCCAGTCCATCTTAGTTCGATGATTCCTAGAATGTCGATTTTTTTCTCTTGCCATCTCCTGTTTGACCACTTCCAATTTGCCTTGATTCATGGACCTAACATTCCAGGTTCCTTTGCAATATTGCTCTTTACAGTGTCAAACCTTGCTTCTATCACCATAGAAATAACAGTATTTACTATTCTGTTTTCAGGTCTTATGAAAAGCACTGATACAAACCCAAGATGGTAGACACTGCATTTAGTGATAGAAATTCATTATGATGTACCAATAATTTAAGAAAAGTTATTTCAGTTATGTAAAGTGAAAAAGAAGTTTCACACTCATAAGATTGATTAATTATAAAATAGCCAAATCTCACTTTGGTTTGGCCTACATGGACCAGCTCACTTTCCCTCAAACATTCCTTAATAATACCCTCCTCTGAGCTGCTGCCAATTATTTCCTCTAAAGCTGGCTTCTTTTTTTGCAACTTGCTTACCTTTCCCTGTAACTTTGACTGACTAGTGAGTGTGTTTTACTTTTCTGGTGTGGTAGGCAAGCAACTCACATGTAGAAACTGTAACTATTAATGACATCTCCTATATGTTTTACATATAAAAGACATTCTATAGCAATACTATGTAATTATTTAATGAAATTAGTCATGTCTCCTGTTCTATTCCATATGTGGTACATCTTGATTCTATCCCACTTTGCCTAATGCTGATATTTTTAGTGGCTGCAAACTGGTGATAGTAATGATTATAGTGTTTTATCTGACACACCCATACACACACACACATAATGCATACAAATCATAGGCATAGGGATCAATATGTTTTTATATATGTATATACCATATAACTGCTACTTAGATCAAGATAAAAACATCTTTATCACTCAGAAAGTTGCATCTCATGCCATGCCCAGGTAAAAGGAATGGTCACCCACTCCAGTATTTTTCCCTGGAGAATTTCATGGACTGAGCCTGGAGAGCTACAGTCCATATGGTTGCAAATGGTGGACACAATGGAGGGACTAACACTTTCACTTTCATATGCATATTTCACTTTCCCCACTCTGAAGTAATCAGTTTCAAAAATTGAGATATAATTCACATATAAATTTCACCATTTAAAAATGTACAATTCAGTAATTTTTAGTAGATTAACAATGTTGTGTACCCATCACCACCCTCCAGAACATTTTCATCACCTGGAAAATAAACTTCAGCCACATTAGCAATAACTTTCTATTATCCCTTCCCCCAAGTCCTTGGAAAGAACTAATCTACTCTCTGTCTCTATGGATTTGCAGTTCTGGACATTTCTTATAAGTTAATCATATTCACATGATATGTGGTCTTTTGTGACTGGTTTATTTCATTTAGCATGTCTTCCAGTTTTATCCATGTTACAACATGTATTGGTACTTTTATTTCTTTTTAATGAGTAAATAATATTCTCTTGCATGAATTTACTACATTTTGATTATTCATTTATCCATTGATGGACATTTGAGTTGTTTGTTGTAACCACTATTTTGATGCTAAACTTCATATAAGTGGAATCATACAGTATATATGTACTATTTAATTATATGGATATATCAAAGGTGCCATCTTCATTCTGTGGCTGATGAACATGAGGGTTGCTTCTAAGTTGAGGCTGTTATGTATAAACATGAAATTTCTTTTAGTGAACATATTTACAGACTTCTGTAGTGTATATTCATAGGAATTAAATTGATGAGTTGTAGTATTGGGAGGAGTTTGGTTTTATTAAGAAGTTGTCAGAGAGTCTTGAAAGTGATAGTATTATGTGGCATTCCCACTAGAATACCTGGTAGACCGGTTGCTCCATATGTTCTCCCTGTTCTTGGTATATTCTTGGTATATTGGCAGCCTTTTACATTTAAGCCATTGCAGTCTGTGTGTGTATATACTGACATCTAATTGTGGTTTTAATTTGCATTTCCCCATATTTAATTAGTTTGAAAACCTTTAAAAATCACATTGTTTAGATAATCTCTTTTGTAGTTGCCCAACTCATAAGTTTCTTTCTTTTTTGTAAATTAGATTCTCTGCCTATTTCCTATTGATTTGAAGATTTTTTTCATTTTATCTTGGATATGTCTCCTTTGAAAGATACATGTGTGATAAATATCTTCTTTCAATCTAAGGCTTATATTTCATTTTTTTTAACTTTTAAAATTGTATTTATTATACAAGTTTTTTACAGTTGGTTTTAATGTAGTCTGTATGTTATTTCTTATAGCTTACTTATGCATGAAATACTGCCATAGAAAATTTAGGAGGAATACTTGAGCATGTAAATATTCAAGTAACTATACTTTTTTGTCTGTTCTAGTGGTCCCAGAGAGGTAAATTCCTGAGACATGTTACTAATAGTGACGGGTCTAATTATAAGGAAGCTCTGTCTGGTATTGCTATCCCCATTTCAATTATAAATAATAACAAAGCAGGCTTTATTCACTAAGAACATATTGATCAGTGTCCAGTCTGATAAATGTCAGCATATTGGGAGAGTGAATGGAAGAGCTTGGTGTTCTTTGAAAGATTTCTGGTTTTATAGTACCTAGTCATTTTACACATTCATACATTATTTATTATTTATCTAAGTGTTAGAGTTATAAAATAATGTTTCATTCTAGAAATAATTGTCACCATAAGTATGTATAAATCCATATCAAATACCCTCTACCTATATCAGATTTTCTAAGGACAGCATTTTTAGAAGTAAAATTAATGAATGAATTATTGTATTTTTGTTGTTCAGTTCAGTTCAGTTGCTCAGTCGTGTCTGACTCTTTGTGACCCCATGGACCGCAGCATGCCAGGCCTCCCTCTCTATCACCAACTCCTGGAGCCTACCCAAATTCATGTCCATTGAGTCAGTGGTACCATCCAGCCATCTCATCCTCTGTCGTCCCCTGCTCCTCCTGCCTTCAATCTTTCCCAGCATCAGAGTCTTTTCACATGGGTCAGCTCTTTGCATTAGGTGGCCAAAGTATTGGAGTTTCAGCTCCAACATCAGTCCTTCCAATGAACACTCAGGACTGATCTCCTTTAGGATGGACTGTTATTGATTTGCAAAGTCATGTCTGACTCTTTGCAACCCCATGGACTGTAGCACTCCAGGCTTCCCTGACCTTCACTATCTCCTGGAGTTTGCTCAAATTCATGTCCATTGAATCAGTGATGCTACTTAACCATCTCATCCTCTGCCACCCACTTCTGTTGCCTTCAATATTTCCTAGCATCAGGGTCTTTTGCAATAAGTTGGCTGTTCACATTAGATGGCCAGAATTTTGGAGTTTCAGTTTCAGCATCAGTCATTCCAATGAATATTCAGGGTTGATTTCCTTTAGGATTGACTGGTTTGATCTTGCAGTCCTTGAGGAAAGTATATATATATATATATACATATATATGTGTATGTGTGTATGCATGTGTGTGTGGCACAGTGGTAAAGAATCTCCCTATCAATGCAGGAGATGAGGGTTCAATCCCTAGATCTGAAAGATCCCCTGGAGTAGGAAATGGCAACTCATTCCAGTACTCTTGCCTGGACAATTCCAATGATAGAGGAGCCTGGCAGGCTACAGTCCATGGGGTCACAGAGAGCTGGACACAACTTAGCGACTGATTTTATATATATATATATCTTTGTGTGTGTGTATATGTCTTTATGTATATATAAATATTCAGTTTTGTCATACAGTCAGGTAACTCATTTCCACCTACAACATATGAGAGGAACTCCTTCTTTTAAAGACACCAGGAACATCATTTGCCATGGGTGACTTTTACAAATATTATGGCCAGATTGTTTCTAGTCTACTGGATAATTAATCAAATTACTTCTAAAATATAATTTTAGAAAATATTTTCACATGTGGAAAAGTATTCTTTTTAGTTATATTCAGTTTAGTTCAGTTCAGTCACTCAGTCATGTCCGACTCTTTGCGACCCCATGAATCGCAGCACGCCAGGCCTCGCTGTCTATCACCAACTCCTGGAGCCTACCAAAACTCATGTCCATTGAGTCAGTGATGCCATCCAGCCATCGCATCCTCTGTCATCCTCTTCTCTTCTTGCCCTCAGTCTTTCCCAGCATCAGGGTCTTTTCAAATGAGTCAGCTTTTCGCATCAAGTGGCCCAAGTATTGGAGTTCTAGCATCAACATTAGTCCTTCCAGTGAACACCCAAGACTGATCTTTAGGATGGACTGGTTGGATCTCCTTGGGACTCTCAAGAGTCTTCTCCAACACCACAGTTCAAAAGCATCAATTCTTCGGCACTCAGCTTTCTTCACAGTCCAACTCTCACATCCATACATGACTACTGGAAAAACCATAGTCTTGACTAGATGGACCTTTGTTGGCAAAGTAATGTCTCTGCTCTTTTATATGATGTCTAGGTTGGTCATAACTTTCTTTCCAAGGAGTAAGCATCTTTTAATTTCTTGGCTGCAATCACCATCTGCAGGAATTTTGGAGCCTATAAAAATAGTCAGCCACTGTTTCCACTGTTTCCCCATCTATTTGCCATGGAGTGATGGGACCAGATGCCATGATCTCAGTTTTCTGAATATTGAGCTTTAAGCCAACTTTTTCCACTCTTCTCTTTCACTTACATCAAGAGGCTCTTTAGTTCTTCTTCACTTTCTGTCATAAGGGTGGTGTCATCTGTATATCTGAGGTTATTGAGATTTCTCCTGGCAATCTTGATTCCAGCTTGTGCTTCCTCCAGCCCAGCGTTTCTCATGGTGTACTCTGTATATAAGTTAAATAAGTAGGGTGACAATATACAGCCTTGACGTACTCCTTTTCCTACGCAGGTATAAAAGTACAGAGATGAGATAGAGAACAAGAGAAACTCTAAATTTCATCAGAGCCCTACATTTGAAAAGTTAATAGTCTCAAACAGTAGCTTTCACAAGTTAAAACTTGATAACAATTGCTATTTTTTTTTTTTTTCACTGCTTATTTTGCTGGAAAACGAAGACCATGAAAAGCTTGGTGGGAGTGGCTTTCTGTATTTTTAAACAAAAACCTATGTCTCACTTTTGTATATAAAGTCTAGTCACAGAACATTTATATGTAAATTGAAACCTATGAATTTTAACCTATAATCATTCAATGGTTATAGCAGTCTCTATTGCTAAAAATGTCCTTTTACTTTTAAATAATGGAAATTAATTTACTTTGGTTTTATTACATTTCTCTGAGTTAATTCTGTAGGGGTTTTGATACCCCAGGAATTGGCAGACTAACATCCAGTCAGCTGCTCTCCTTTGGTCTACATGGCTGCCTGGCTATACTCAAAAGAAAAAAATAATAATGATAATAATAAGGTTAACTTTCTTTTCTTCCCATAAAGTGAATGAGAACTGAATTCCTGCAGAGAACACTGCTTTAGCACTGCTTGAGCTTCTCATTCCCAGGAAGGATAGTAAAAATGTTTTAGGTGCAAATGTCATTTGCGTGACATTTTGAACTAATTTTCACTAACTTAATACTAATTCAGTTGGACTGGTGAACAGGGATTAATTAGCAGGGCATAACTTAATTGCAACAAAGGGAGCAGGAATTTTGAAGAATATGAATGATGACTTCAATGCCTATCAAAATGTCATCAATGTATTTATTCCATTGTTTTAAAAAAGAAAACTGGGAGATGATCATTTTCAGTAATCAACTATTATTAAAAAACTAGCACTATATTATTCCTGATATAAGATTTTATAGATAAACAGTAAAATATTTTAAAGAAGTAAGAGATGTCAAGAGGGAGCTTGTTTAGTTCACTACCTTCAGGCACTTAAAATACGATTATACTTATTATCCCTATTTTCATATTAAAAATTTGTTGAAAATGAATTAGAAGTGGTCTATCTGTGATCACTGAATTCAGGAGCAGTGGTAGGAGATACCTCCACTAAAACTAAAGCTCTCCAGCCCCTGTCTCATTGCACTATACAGTTCTTTTGTTTCAGATGAAATTGTCATTTGTTTCTCTTTCAAATGCAAGCAAGAGATTTTAGAGACAGATTCTAAAATTGTGTAAGATACTCTCATATACTACCAATTAAGTGTAATTTGGTACAAAATTTCCAGGAAACAATTTGGCAAGAGCTTTAAAAATGTTTTTATACTTTACTTAGTAATTTTACTTCTAAAATTGCTGTCCTTAAGACAATCTGATATA
This sequence comes from Oryx dammah, assembly GCF_014754425.2. Taxonomy (NCBI): domain Eukaryota; kingdom Metazoa; phylum Chordata; class Mammalia; order Artiodactyla; family Bovidae; genus Oryx; species Oryx dammah. Next base: position 27,824,318 of record NW_024070210.1, read on the forward strand.
AAGTGTTGACGGCTAGAAAAAAAGGTACAGGATATTTGTTATGACTTGTTTTATGAAAGGGAAAACTGAAAATCTCGACATCCTATTATAATACAATGGTTAAGTGAATTGTGTTATATTAGGAATTTTTTGCAGTGATTCAAATTATGTTTTTGAATCAGTATTTCATGGCATGGGAAATAATTATGACATGACATTGAGTGATTATAGCTTGAAATAAAACTTTAGAGACTCAAGTTTTATAAAAATACTCTACATGAATATATGTGTACTCTGTTATGGCCAACTCTTTGTGACCGACCGCACAGACTGCAGCCCACCAGGTTTGTTTGTCCATGGGATTCTCCAGGAGAATTGGAGCGGGTTGCCATGTCTTCTTCCAGGGCATCTTCTAGCCCAGGGATGGAATATCGCCTACATTGGCGGGTGCATTCTTTTGAACTAGTTACACGTGGATCTCCTACATTGCAGGCAGATTCTTTACCATCTGAGACACCATGGAAGCCCCTGTATGTGTATAAGTATGTACAAATAATGAAAAAATTCTGTGTTCTTCTTTATAGTTTTTTGACTTCCCATGTTTTTTTATGATGAGAATTAAAATACATTTTAAAGTATAGTCAAAGAATGAATTAGAGAGAATCAACTATTTTCCTTTGACTCTAGTCAATCATTTCTTCAGAGAATCTTGATTTAACTTCTTGGTTTCTAGTGAAAATATTTGGGTCTCTCTTCTGCTAAGCTTCTTCTAAACACTAATACCATATAAAGGATGAAATTGTTGGGGGAGGGGACCTACCTGAATGACATTTATCAAATTTTCTCTTTATGATATAATCTGGGCCTCCTGGTGGCTCAGATGGTAAAGAATCTACCAGAAAGCAGGAGATTGGGTTTAATACTTGGGTCAGGAAGATCATCTGGAGAAGAAAATAACTACCAATGCCAGTATTCTTACCTGGAGAATTCCATGGGTAGAGGAGACTGGTGGACTACAGTCCATGGGGTTGCAGAGTCAGACAGGGACACAACTGAGTGACTAACACTTTCACTTTCATACTAATATCTAGTTCAGATTCTTTCAATATATAGGCTAAAACTTATATATGGAATAAGATGCCTTCCCTTTGGCAAATGATAATGAAATGAACTAATAATTTTTCAGTGAATCCTCATGTCTTTATCAACATATTTTGTATGCAATACAAATGGAACTAAAATAAAATCTTTAGTTAGAAACGGAAACAAATTTGCAAAGAATCGAGGCTGTTCAGTGATGGTGGTGGTGACATTACTGATTTCCTAATAAACTAGTTTGATTAATTGGACTTTGATTTTCAGAAATCAGCAGTTATACTTTTGTAATACACTAAGAACCAGAGAACATTAGAAAGTGCCAGATGTTGTATTTTAATACTGGTTGAGCTTTGCTTGGGAGCATTAGCTTAAGAGCTGGAACTCAAGAGTTTTAGGCTTTGCTAATTTATTGAGAGGCCTTGAGCACATCAGATACCCTTCTGTAAAATGGGGCACTGGACTAGGAACAGTGATTTTTCAAACTGTTCCTGACTGGAAGCTCCAGGGAGATAGGCACCATAAGAGTTTTATCTCACAGATCTAGAGGGCCTGTATAGTAGCCTGCATGTGGCTAGTACATAACCAGAGCTTAGTGCCGTGAGTTAAATGAATGAATGTGTCCTCTGGAGCCCTGCCTGGAGTCAGCTTTTCTATCAGATTTTCAGCCAGCATAATGCTGCATGTATCTGCTTTATCTATCAGGTAGACATTAGGTAAGATTGCATTAAAAACATAAAGGATAATTCTACTGTTGTAAATAAACGTTTAAAAGCTTTAGGATAAAGTCTTTTCAATTCTGTGATAATTTAATGTTACTATTGTGCTATTATTTAAAAATGCAGATCACAATACCTGTGACTCTCATTTTTCCCTTCTGTACGATTTAAAAATCTATGATAGAGCTGTGTATAAATTGTATTTGTGAAACAGCAAGGGATGATATGTGTTTTGATGGATGGATTGGAGGTGACAAGGCAGAGAAGGAGATGATGGGGTATGCCAGTCAAAGGAACAGCATGTACAAAGGGAAACAATCACAAGTGAGCATGGCAACTTTGAAAATGAGAGTGAAAGTCGCTCAGTCATGTCTGAGTCTGTGACCCCATGGACTGTAAAGTCCATGGAATTCTCCAGGCCAGAATACTGGAGTGGGTAGCCTTTCACTTCTCCAGGGGATCTTCCCAACCCAGGGATTGAACCCAGGTCTCCTGCATTGCAGGATGATTTTTTACCAGCTGAGCCACAAGGCAAGCCCAACTTTAGACAGGCAAGAAATATGAGACTTGGGTGCAAGGTTGAAGGAAGATAGTAAGAAATGTGGCTGGAAGAGGCTCCCACTATAAAAAGCCTTGTATGCTTGCTTAGGACTTGAGCTGTATCGGGTAGGGAAGAAACTCTTTAGATTTTTAAGAAAGTGAGATATTTGTGTTTTACTATGAGTAAAACACATATGAGTCTCAGTGTTGAGATTAGCTCTTTGGAGTCTGAGGGTTATCTGTAAATATACCTCTTGATCTTGAGTTTAATGAAACTGGTATCATAAACACTCAAAAATGTTATCTTTTTTCAGAAAAATGGCATACTTCCTCTTTTTTCACACTTGGTTGGCAGAATTCTAAAAATGATTCCTTATATATATTAATCCTAATATGTCAATCCTAAAGTAAATATGTCCTAAATATTCATTGGAAAGACTGATGATGAAGCTGAAGCTCCAGTACTTTGGCCACCTGATGTGAAGAAATGATTCATTTAAAAAGACCCTGATGCTGGGAAAGATTAAAGGAGGAGAGGGTACAACAGAGGATGAGATGGTTGGATGGCATCACCGACTCAATGGACATGAGTTAGAGCAAACTCTGAGAGTTGGTGATGAACAGGGAAACCTGGCATGCTGCAATCCAAGGGGTTGCAAAGAGTTGGACATGACTGAGTGACTGAACTGAGCTCAACTTGCAGAATTCTAAAATAGATCCCGTATATATAGCCAGAGCTCTTCCAAAGACAAAGCATACTGTCTTAATTAAGAATAAACTTTGATTTATTACTACCTGGACATGAAGACAGAGAAAAAAATGGCAACCCGCTCCAGTATTCTTGCCTAGAGAATTCCGTGGACAGAGGAGCCTGGTGGGCTGCAGTCTATGGGGTTGCACAGAGTCGGACACGACTGAATTAACTTAGCAGCAGCAGCAGGACATGAAGAGGGGATAGAAAAATCAACCCTGGAGTCAAATAAAAGAAGTTACTATTAATTAGACATAGTCTACTGAAATGTAGCTTCATTTGTTTGTGACTATAAGAGTACATCATGTGACATGCCAGGCTGGATGAAGCAAAAGCTAGAATCAAGATTGTCAGGAGAAATATCAATAACCTCAGATATGCAGTTGACACCACCCTTATGGAAAAAAGTGAAGAGGAACAAAAGAACTTCTTGAAAATGAAAGAGGAGAGTGAAAAAGCTGGCTTAAAACTCAACTTTCAAAAACTGAGATCATGGCATCCAGTCCCATCAGTTCAGTTCAGTCACTCAATCATGTCCAACTCTATGCAACCCCATGGACTGCAGCATGCCAGCTTCCCTGTCCATCACCAACTCCCAGAGCTTACTCAAACTCACGTCCATTGAGTCGGTGGTACCATCCAACCATCTAATCCTCTGTCATCCCCTGCTCCTCCTGCCTACAATCTTTCCCAGCATCAAGGTCTTTTCCTATGAATCAGTTCTTCACATCAGGTGGCCAAAGTATTGGAGTTTCAGCTTCAGCATCAGTCCTTCCAGTGAATATTCAGGACTGATTTCCTTTAGGATGGACTGCTTGGATCTCCTTTCTGTCCAAGGGACTCTAAAGAGTCTTCTCCAACAACACAGTTCAAAAGTGTAAATTCTTCAGCTTTCTTTATAGTCCAACTCACATCCATACATGACTACTGGAAAAACTATAGCTTTGACTAGATGGACCTTTGTTGGCAAAGTAATGTCTCTGCTTTTTAATATGCCGTCTAGGTTGGTTATAACTTTTCTCCCAAGAAGCCAGTGTCTTTTGATTTTATGGCTGCAGTCACCATCTGCAGTGATTTTGGAGCCCCAAAATATAAAGTCTGTCAGTTTCCTTTGTTTCTCCATCTATTGCTATGAACTGTTGGGACCCAATGCCATAATCTTACTTTTCTGAATTTTGAGTTTTAAGCCAACTGTTTTAACTTTTTTTTAACTCTTTCACTTTCATCAAATACTCTTTAGTTCTTCTTCACTTTCTGCCCTAAGTGTGGTGTCATCTGCCTGTATGAGGTTATTGATATTTCTCCCAGCAATCTTGATTCATTTATGCTTCATCCAGTCCAGCATTCCTCATAATGTACTCTGCATATGAGTTAAATAAGCAGGGTGATATATACAGCCTTGACATACTCCTTTCCTGATTTGGAACCAGTCTGTTGCTTCATGTCTGGTTCTAGCAGTTACTTCATGACCTACATTCTCAGGAGGCAGGTCAGGTGGTCTGGTATTCCGATCTCTTTAAGAATTTTCCACAGTTTTTTGTGATCCAGTCCTATCACTTCATGGCAAATAAATAGGAAATCAATGGAAACAGTGACAGATTTTATTTTTGAGGGCTCCAAAATCACTGCAGATGTTGACCGCACCCATTAAATTAAAAGACGCTTGCTCCTTGGAAGAAAAGCTATGACCAACCTAGACAGCATATTAAAATGCATAGACATTATTTTATCATCAAAGGTCTGTATAGTCAAAGCTATGGTTTTTCCAGTAGTAATGTGTGGATGTGAAAGTTGAACCTCTCACATAAAGAAAGCTGAGCACTGGAGAATTGATGCTTTTGAACTGTGGTGTTGGAGAAGTCTCTTGAGAGTCCCTTGGACTGCAAGGAGATCCAACCAGTCAATCGTAAAGGAATTCAGTCCTGAATATTCATTGGAAGGACTGATGATGAAGCTGAAGTCCCAGTACTTTGGCCACCTAATGCAAAGAACTGGCTCCATAGAAAAGACTCTGATGCTGGGAAAGATTGAAGGCAGGAAGAGAAGGGGACTACAGAGGATGAGATGTTTGGATGATATCACTGACTCGATGGACATGTGTTTGAGCAAGCTCTGGGAGTTGGTGGCTGAGTGACTGAAGTGAACTGATAAGATACTCAGTTGGGAGCTATCTGACAAGAGATTGGATATGACGTTCAAAGCAGAGTACATTGAAATTGGGAATAATGGACCAGGTGTGGCAGTTATCTTGAAAGTTTTATTTTATAACTTAAAACTAAATTTTGCCTTGCAGAAGACACTTATTGGGCTTTCCAGTTGGCAATAGTGGTAAAGAACCTGCCTGCCAATGCAGGAGACAAGAGAGGCAGTTTCGATCCCTGAATCAGGAAGCTTCCTGGAGGTGGGCGTGACAACCCACTCCAGTATTCTTGCATGGAGAATCCCATGGACAGAGGAGCCTGGAGGGCTACTGTCTATAGAGTCGCAAAGAATTGGGTACCACTGCAGTGACTTAGCACACACGCATTCAGGCAAGACATTTATTAGCTTCCCAGGTGGTGCAGTTGAAAAGAATCTGCTCGCTAATGCAGGAGACACAAGAGATGAGGGTTCAATCCTTATGTCAAGAAGATCCCCTAGAAGAGGAAATGGCAACCCCTCCAGTATTCTTGCCTGGAAAATTCCATGGATAGAGGAGCCTGGTGGGCCACAGTCCATGGGATCTCAGAGAGTTGGACATGACTGAGCACAAGCGTCAGCACAAAGATACTTATTAGGGCTTTCATTTACAGAAAAAAAAAATTGTTATGCTCATATCTCGACACACCGTGATAGAGCACATGCTGTATATAAGGGATCGGGGTGGAGCTTGCCAGTAGGTGTGACTTTGATCTATTTAACACTTAGTTTTAATTTGTCACTTTGTGACATTTGGACTTGATTATATACTGTGAATCAAAATAATAAAAAAGTCAATGTCTTAAGGAAAGTGAAGAAAAGAAACATGCACTTAAAATGTAATAAAAGTCCTCTTTTGATATGCTACTAAACAGAGAATATTGCTAATACTGGGAGATTTCATTTTCAGCATGAATATTAAAAGAAATAATTAAAAGGATATAAAATGACTATCACCCAAATGAATCTAAAACAATGAAAATTTTGTAAGGTAACAAAAATAGAAATAGATTGATCTGTTTGACCATTAAGCTATTCAGTGTAATATTTATACATATATGTATATATTTTAAAATTGCTTTTATGGTTTTTGCTCCCCTAGCGCCAATTCTATTTTCAAATTGAGGAAAATATTAACATTAGATAAAACTTGAAATATATTCAGGCTCATGCAGAAATACTTTCTTAATTCTGCCTAGAACTTCATCAAACAGTCAAGAAACAGAATTCAGGCAGGAGTGGAGAATGGAAAAAAAAAAAGCAAACGGCTTTTAAAGAGAGCTAAAAAAAGCATTACATTTTGTTGGAATACTCAAATGTTCAGTAGGGAAAATAAAGCCTAGCCTTTCTTTAACAGTTACCATGTGAAAGACTAAACTGGGCTAAACTCAAATCCTTTCATTTAATTCCTACAATGAACCTATGAAATAAACACTATCATCCCATTTCACAGATGAGATTCAGAGTGATAAATAAGTTGCCTTAGGTTACAAATGTAAGTGGTAGATCTGTACCCAGAACTATGCCTCCTGAGGCTGATCTTTCAGGATACCTCTAGGCACTCTTCCAAGTCACCGTGGCCATTCCCTTATCATACTTTTCTCACAGTATTATAATTGTCTTTTTACCTCCCACCTCCCCCTGCTTCATTGTTAGCTCTGCCAAGGCAAAGACAGCATATTCCAGGAATTTAATGCGTGACATGCCTCACGGTAGAAGCTCAGTAAGTGCCCATTGAAAGACTAATATTTTCAGGAGTCACTGAAAACTAATATAGTAAAGAAAACATTGTATTGTTATGGAAACTAACTGATCTGGAAAGTGCCAATTGCTTCTATAGTTCTGTTAGATGTTCCTTTTTTCAAAGATGAACTCTTTCAGAAAAACAGGAAAGCTGATCACTATTGCATATAGGAATTCAGAAGAGTAAGAAAAAATCCACAAAGATCCTGAAGTGATGTGATGTGGTATCACAGTATTAGGAAAGGTTAAGGGGATAGATATTGAAAGCATAATTTAATTAAGGATCTTTACACTTACGACAGCTCATCTTCTACACATAGAAGCAACCTGCTTTTCAGGGATAGTGAGCTCCAAGTGAAAGGAATATTCCAGGCCTTAGGTCATTTTTTAAAGGTTAAAATGCAAATAGCATAGGAAAGAAAACTATTTTATATGAAAACATTATTTGGTATAATTTAATGAGGACAAATCAACTTAGACTTCAGCTCAAGGGATTCAAATTCTATCAAAGAAAAACATATCTGATTATTAGGAAGAGTTTACCAAGGGAGTTGGGAGGGGATTCTGAGTTTGCACCCCACCTTTCACAGGGACTGTCCTGACTTCTATAATCTTATCTTGCTCGATGATGCTCTGATGATAATGTGATTATATGTCCATTTTAATCTGGGTCTTTAATTGCCTTGTCTGAAAGCTACAGGGAATAACACTTCTGTACCTCCGTCTCTGTAAGCATGTTTCTGCCGTTTGTCCCCCCTTCTAAATGGTGCTTGGAGCTTGAATTCTGCTCTCAGGAGTCTTTAGGAGTCAAAGACCTGAACGAGCAAGGGCTACCTTGCAGCCTGCAGTGCCCACCTCTGCCAGCATGGACACTGCCAGTTTTTTAAGCCTTACACAGGCTGGTGAATACGCTTTTGCTCCCTGAACATAAATTTATTAGTAAAATAAAAATATTTCAGAGTGAGGAAAACATACGGAGAGTGGAGTTGTTATCAACCATGTCAAGTTGCATGACATATTGCAATAATGCTTTTGTTGATTTTGTTGTCTTGCAGTTGGTTAATATGAATCCACTTCCAATGTGTAGTAAGGTCCGCTATCCTGAATTTTGAGGTAGTTATGAAAATAATTATAAAGTAGGAACTAGACTGAAATGAATGTTAATGACCTATTTTATTTATTTGATGACATTGTAATACATTGTTTTCTGAGACTCTTCCCGGCCATCTTAAGACTGTCTTTGCTCCATGATTGAGATCCGTACCCACTCAGAGATTCACTACATGGTAGTGTGTTGTAATAGCCCATATGCTCATCAGCCCATCTCACTGGATTATTGGATCTTTCGGAGCAGAGCTGTGTCTCGTTACCTTTTCCCTCAATACAGCATTTTGCAGACTGTGCTATAGTCAATAAGTATTTGCCAGATTCCTTTTTGTTGGAAATAGTCTTTCTCTCTTTTTTCTTCTTACTTATTCATCTCTCACTTTCTTTAGGTCCTCTCCATCTGTCCCAAGGACATGAGAGCTGATATCTGTGTTCATCTAAACCGGAAGGTTTTTAATGAACATCCTGCTTTTCGATTGGCCAGCGATGGGTGTCTGCGAGCCTTGGCAGTAGAATTCCAAACTATTCACTGTGCTCCTGGGGACCTCATTTACCATGCTGGAGAAAGTGTGGATGCCCTCTGCTTTGTGGTGTCAGGATCCTTGGAAGTCATCCAGGATGATGAGGTGGTGGCTATTTTAGGTACTGTGAACTTTCCTAATGTAGTAGCAAACGTGTAACAGTTTTAGAGGTTTTACTTCTCAGGTTTCTTAAGAGAAATTTCCTTTGCTGGGTGACTTTGGAAATTGGGTCACTAATGAGATGATAAATCTCAGTGAAAACTAGTAATGCCATTTCAGCAAAGAACATTAGTATTGGTCATAGCTTAATGGGCTGCACGAAGGTTTGATTAAACTTTCTTTGGCAACAATACGACAACGCCTTTTAGACGAGAGGTGATCACAGCCTAGGGTGACTAAACTTCCATGTTGGTAAGTGTGAAAATGGCTTGTGAAATGATTGTCAGGTTAGTAACCTACAGTATTTGTCTCAGAGGGACAACAGAACCTTTGCATATCAACACTTCCCTTTAGAGATGTATAAACTGAGGCTTTATACATCCAACAACAGCCAACCAGTTCAGTGGCTGGTTCAGCTAGTTACCTGAGAGCTAGTACTTGAGTACAGATCGACCTTCCCCAAATCTTTCTGCTTGCTCGCAGTGGACCTAAGTAATGAGCGGAAAGTAATGAGGAGGTATTTGAATTTGACCTGTTATATTGAAATGATCACAATGCAAGTAAACTTAGGTTTTTAAAGCTGGTTCTACCCATCTATATTTATGAGTGAGGAAAATTATTCAGCTAGTAATAAATTTGTTCTAAAATTCAGAGACCTGATATAGTTGTGCTAATGAAAAAAAGGCAGTGACAGTACATGTGAGTGAAAAAAGATTTAAAAAAATTGCATGTTTGGGGACATTTTATATTTTATCTTGGTAAAAATTGCTAAATGATATTTTAGATCATTTTCTGCTCAAATATCTGCAGCGTGAAGTCCACATAGATAAAAAAGGAAGCAATAATGAGGCCAGAGGAGAATAATTTCTTGTGTTTCTTCAAGTAAAATAAGTTAGAATTGTAGGATGTCAGCTCTCTTTTGATCACATTTTTCATGGCTTCTGCCTCATGAAAAATGAGCTCAATTTTTAAACTATTGGATTTTTTAGCTACTGAGGTCAACCTACCATAGCTTGAATGCTACTTATTCTCATAAGTGAAAGATTGACTGATGTATGTTAGAAACTGCAAAAGCAAAATCCAGCCCCAAAATGAAGGATTGATTCAAAAAGCACAATTACCTGAAAAAGACAGAATTGAGAATTGAGAAACAATGACTCTTCCTAAGAAAATAGTTTCAATAAATTTGTAAGGGTTACAAAAATTAGTTCAAGGATGCAAATGACTGAATACTATTGTTTGTAAAACTTAACTGTTGAGAAATAATATTACATTTATGCATAAATTTCTTTTAGAAGCTATTTTTATTTATTTTTTTGTTTGGTTGGAAAAATGCATGCAGCTCTTAGAATCAGCACTCTGGGTGTGTTTAATATTGCTTAGTGTGTGTTCTGCTTTGTTTCTTGGAGCATAAAGGAGTTATATAATACTTTATAAAAAGTGTACTTTTCACCAGAACAATCCTTTGTGGTAAAATGTAGCATATACACACTACAACAATTCTTGTTTGCTTAAAGAAGATGATAAAACACAAGCCCAAAACAGGTGTATTTTTTCCTACATGTTCATGTCAATGATGGGTGGGATAGCAGACATCAAATATAATAAAGCGAGTACTGTTGTGATAAATTTCCTAGACTGTGCACTCATTGTCATTTGTTTTGTCCCATTTTCTTCATTGCAGCTTCACCTTGCTAGTTTGTTTTCTAAAAAGATGGATTGAGAAAGCCCCGGAGTGCAGTGCCTCTGGGCTAGGTCTGCTAAGCTGGAATCATTTGCTCAGTGAAACAGACAAAATACATTTTCTTTTCATTTTAAAATAAAATGGTAGCTAGTTTTGCCCAATGACACAGTAAAAATGAACACAGGGCCTCTGGGTATTGGTCCAGTCTCATCATATATCTGTCATATTTTATTTCTTTGAATGAATGCTTTTTGTTTATCCTCCTCAAAAATCTGAACATTTCAGAGACTTTTCATCTCTTGGTTTAATGAGTTAAATTACATGTATACCTCTTTGGCAATCTTTCTTTCCTTTATTCTGTGGATCTCCAACAAAGATTAGCTCAGCCAAAAGGCAATCAAAATGTTTCCATTTAAAAAAAAACAATTTGCCCTGGAAGTGAACTTCCAAGGAAGAGATAAGTGCGGGGGTGGGTGTGTGGGAAGGCATGATGCTGGAGAGGCTCGAAGGGTCGCCGAGGTGCCCTAGTGTTGGCCAAAGTCACATCCTCATGGTGTCTGTGATTTGGATCATCAATGACAAAGTAGTTGTGGAGGAAAAACTTTGAGAACTCTGCCTTGGTGTTGCACCTTCTACCAATCTGGCTTTATAGGAAGGCAGTCTGAGGAGATTGTGCAGAAGGAGTGTGGACTCATAGTGACTTTCTGCAGGAGACGATGTCTGATGTCACATGTGAGAGATGTTTGCACCGCATGCCCCAGGGAGTGTGTCTGCCATGGTCCAGATATGCTCTTGTGCTCATATGGCTTATAGGTTCCATCTATGAGCCTGCTGAAGCTTGTGTCTGTTGCCACCTGTGCTTCATCTAAGGGGCATGGAACCTGCCAGAAGGGTCTTTCTTAATGAACCAGCTTCTTGACTTGTACATTGTCTCACTAGCTCTGTTGTGTGACTTCACAGTGTGGTTTCCACTGGGGATGCATGTTTTCAGACTTTTCTAAGCCAACAATACTTTCTTTTATAATTAAAAAGGATTTTTATTTTTTATTTAACACTTAAGATGTTTAAGTGGGTCAGACAGAAACAGCATCCCCTCCCCCATCTGCATATACCTCAGAAAAATGGATTTGTCTAAGTCGATCTGATAGAAGAAATAAGTAGGCCTTGCTCTTTCTTACACTGATTTATTTGCCAGTTGAAAAGTAGAGGTGAGGTCATTTTAAAATTAATTAAAATCTCTGAATCCAAAACCAGATGCAGTTCATTCCCTTGGATCTTTGCCTCTCAACGGTCTCTTGGTAGTTCCATAATTCTTTAGTGTGTCAAAAGTGTTAAGGTGTTTAATGAATAAGTTCTGAAGCAGAACTAATTAATGGAAAGATAAAAATATAGTCAATAAATACCTTCTTTTTTAACATGGAGAGATGGCTTCAAGATGTTTTCTAAATAGGGCACATGAAGATAATTGCAGTTCATGTCTTTTTCTAAACTGAAATTCTTTCAGTTCTTACACCTCCACTTTTTTTTTCTTTGACCTTCCCACTTTTTATAAAACACAAAGAATTCCAAATTAAGTTCATGATGCATACATAATATTGTATGTGCTTTAATATCTTCTTGCATTTTTGTTTTTACCCTATAATTACTTAATGTGAACAGATTTATTGGTATGCCTAAAATAGCCAGATTACTTTTAAGTGTCTGACAAAGTATACTGTACCTTATAGAGACTATACAAATGGCATTTCCCCACTAACTTTAGACCCATCTTCTAAAATAGTTGATTTGCTGATTCACATTTTGACTTTTCTCTTTTCACTGATTATTAGAATCATATGGTTAGAATTATTAATCTAAGGCAATCTATATCTAAGTCTGTTAACTGTAACTTTAAGTTCGCAAGAGAACCATGCTTATTTATGTAGAGTTTGAACGGAGGCTTAAATGTTGTTTTTAAGTTGGAGGAAGAAGGCATAAGAGAAGAAGAAAGAGACAGAATTAAATGAACTTAATAATATAAAATGGCTTCCCAGGTGGCACAGTGATAAAGAATCTGCCTCCAATACAGGAGACATAAGTTCAATCCCTGGGTGAAGAAGATCCCCTGGAGTAGTAAATGGCAACCTGACTGAAGTATCCTTGCCTGGAAAACTCCATGGAGCCTGGTGGTCTATAGTCCATGGAGTACATAGAGAGTTGGGCAAGACTGAGCGTGCACATACAACCCAATACAGTAATATGAAAAGTGTAATTTCTATTACCTGGGTAAAGATTCCATTTTAATTAGAATTGTTATTTAGAATCAGTTCATCTCTTATAAACATTTTCAGTTATCAAAGAAAACATAAATTCTTCAAAGAATTTGAAAATTTCTCTTAAAGAAAACATAAGAACTCAAAATCTACTTCTTATTTTTATCGCCCACCCACAAACAGAAACCTGAGATGTGATGAATAATATTCTTCTATTTTGAGAATCTGTGAAAATGTTACTTTAGTGTGTGCCTAAGATTTCTTCCCATATACTTGCTGAAAGTCAAGTGTTTCACACTTAAATTCTTTAAAGGGCTTTTCCCAAGCTCCAGAAAATTATTCTCTTTTGTATCCACATTTCTGTTTTGAAATGCTGTACTATGAACCAGGTAAGTTTGCTCTACATATTGTGATGACGAACTTAGTTAATTTAGACATTTTAATGAAAGTAAACCAGTTATTTGCTTTAAAAAACTCATGCCTGTCTTCTTTTAAACTTTCTAAGTAGTGAGTAAAACATTGTTTGTCTATAGCTTATATTATACACTTTAGAGTTCCTCAGTATGTAGATTTTAGGGTAAAATATAGTCTTTATTATCTGGTAATTTAGACGTAGGGGATTCCCTGCTGCCTCAGTAGTTAAAAAAAAAAAAAAAAAAGGAAAAAAGTCCTCCTGCCAGTACTGGATACCTGGGTTTGATCTCTGGGTTGGGAAGACATCTAGGAGAAGGAAATGGCAACTCACTCCAATATTCTTGCCTAAGAAATCCCATGAACAGGGGAACCTGGTGGGCTACAGTCCATGGGGTCACCAAGAGTTGGACACAACTTAGTGACTAAACAACAACACAGTGTTTAGAATTAACTTCACACCCTTTCCCTACCATCCTTTAAAACTGACCTTGTTCATTCTATTTTCTTGGTGTCTCTTTAACCTATACTTAATGTCCTTTCTATGGAGGGCCACCCAAGATGGATGGGTCATGGTGGAGAGTTCTGACAAAATGAGATCCCCTGGAGAAGGGAATGGCAAACCACTTCAGTATTCTTGCCTTGAGAACCTCACGAACAGTATGAAAAGGCAAAAAGATAGGACACTGAAAGATGAACTCCCCAGGTCGGTAGGTGCCCAGTATGCTACTGGAGATCAGTGGAGAAATAACTCCAGAAAGAATGAAGAGATGGAGCCAAAGCAAAAACAACAACAACCAGGAGTGGTTGTGACTGGTGATGGAAGCAAGGTCTGACGCTGTAAAGAGCAATATTGCATAGGAATCTGGAATGTTAGGTCCATGAATCAAGGCAAATTGGAAGCGGTCAAACAGGAGATGGCAAGAGTGAATGTCAACATTTTAGGAATCAGTGAATTAAAATAAACTGGAATGGGTGAATTTAACTCAGATGACCATTATATCTACTACTGTGGGCAAGAACCCCTAAGAAGAAATGGAGTAGCCATCATAGTGAACAAAAAGTCTATAAATGCAGTACTTGGGTGCAATCTCAAAAATGAGAGAATGATCTCTGTTCATTTCCAAGGCAAACCATTCAATATCACAGTAATCCAAGTCTATGCCCTGACCAGTAATGCTGAAGAAGTTGAAGTTGAATGATTCTATGAAGACGTACAAGACTTTCTAGAACTAACACCCAAAAAAGATGTCCTTTTCATTATAGGGGACTGGAATGCAAAAGTAGGAAGTCAAGAAAACCTGGCCTAACAGGCAAATTTGACCTTTGAGTACAGAATGAAGCAGGGAAAAGGCTAATAGAGTTTTGCCAAGAGAACACACTGGTAATAGCAAACACCCTCTTCCAACAACACAAGAGAAGACTCTACACATGGACATCACCAGATGGTCAATACCGAAATCAGATTGATTATAGTCTTTGCAGTCAAAGATGGAGAAGCTCTATACAGTCAACAAAAACAAGACCAGGAGCAGACTGTGGCTCAGATCATGAACTCCTTATTACCAAATTCAGACTTAAATTGAAGAAAGTATGGAAAACCACCAGACCATTCAAGTATGACCTAAATTAAATCCCTAACAATTATACAGTGGAAGTGAGAAATAGATTTAAGGGACAAGATCTGACAGACAGAGTGCCTGATGAACTATGGACAGAGGCTTATGACATTGTACAGGAGACAGGGATCAAGACCATCCCCAAGAAAAAGAAATGCAAAAAAGCAAAATGGCTGTCTGAGGAGGCCTTATAAATAGCTGTGAAAAGAAGGGGAGCAAAAAGCAAAGGAAGAAAGGAAAGATATACCCATTTGAATGCAGAGTTCCAAAGAATAGCAAGCAGAATAAGAAAGCCTTCCTCAGCGGTCAGTGCAAAGAAATAGAGGAAAACAATAGAATGGGGAAGACTAGAGATCTCTTCAAGAAAATTAGAGATACCAAGGAAGCATTTCATGTAAAGATAGGCTCAATAAAGGACAGAAATGGTATAGACCTAACAGAAGCAGAAGATATTAAGAAGAGCTGGCAAGAACACACAGAACTGTACAAAAAAGATCGTCATGACCCAGATAATCATGATGGTGTGATCACTCACCTAGAGCCAGATATCCTGGAATGTGAAGTCAAGTAGGCCTTAGAAAGCATCACTGTGAACAAAGCTAGCGGAAGTGATGGAATTACAATTGAGCTATTTCAAATCCTAAAAGATGATGCTGTGAAAGTGCTACACACAATATGTCAGCAAATTTGGACAATTCAGCAGTGGCCACAAGACTGAAAAAGGTCAGTTTTCATTCCAATTCCATAGAAAGACAATGCCAAAGAATGCTCAAACTACCACACAATTGCACTCATCTCACATGCCTGTAAAGGAATGCTCAAAATTCTGTAAACCAGGCTTCAACGATATGTGACCCAGGAACTTCCATATGTACAAGCTGGTTTTAGAAAAGGCAGAGGAACCAGAGGTCAAATTGCCAACATGGATCATCGGAAAAAAGCAAGAGAGTTCCAGAAAAACATCTATTTCTGCCTTATTGATTATGCCAAAGCCTTTGACTGTGTGGATCACAACAAACTGTGGAAAATTCTGAAAGAGATGGGAATACCAGACCACCTGACCTGCCTTTTGAGAAACCTATATGCAGGTCAGGAAGCAACAGTTAAAACTGGACGTGGAACAACAGACTGGTTCCAAATGAGAAAATAGTACCTCAAGACTGTATACTCTCACCCTGCTTATTTAACTTCTATGCAGAGTACATCATGAGAAACGCTGGGCTGGAGAAAGCACAAGCTGGAATCAAGATTGCTGGGAGAAATATCAATAACCTCAGATATGCTGATGATACCACCCTTATGGCAGAAATTAGAGAAGAACTAAAAAGCTTCTTATGAAAGTGAAAGAAGAGAGTGAAAAAATTGCCTTAAAACTGGACATACAGAAATCTAAGATCATGGCATCTTGTCCCATCACTTCATGGCAAATAGATAGAGAAACAGTGGAAACAGTGGCAGACTTTATTTTTTGGGCTTCAAAATCACTGCAGATGGTGACTGCAGTCATGAAATTAAAAGATGCTTACTCGTTGGGAGAAAAGTTATGCCCAACCTAGACAGCATATTAAAAAGCAGAGATGTTATTTTGCCAACAAAGGTTGGTTTTTGCAGTAGTCATGTATGGATGTGGAATTTGGACTAAGAAAGAATTGATGCTTTTGAACTGTGGTGTTGGAGAAGACTCTTGAGACTCTCTTGGACTGCAAGGAGATCCAACCAGTCCGTGCTAAAGGAAATCAGTCCTGGGTGGTCATTGGAAGGACTGATGTTGAAGCTGAAAGTCCACTACTTTGGCCACCTGTTGGGAAGAAGTGACTCATTTGCAAAGACCCTGATGCTGGAAAAGATTGATGGCAGGAGGACAATGGGATGACAGAGGATGAGATGGTTGGATGGCATCACTGACTCAATGGATTTGAATTTGAGTAAACTTTGGGAGTTGGTGATGGACAGGGAGGCCTGGCGTGCTGCAGTCCCTGGCGTCACAAAAAGTCAGACATGACTGAGCAACTGAACTGAACTGCACTGCTCTTGGAAGAAAAGCTATGACTAACCTCAAGAGCAGATTACAAAGTAGAGACATTACTTTGCCAACAAAGGTCCATCTAGTCAAAGCTGTGGGTTTTCCAGTAGTCATGTATGGATGTGAGAGTTGGACTGTAAAGAAAGCTGTCACTGAAGAACTGATGCTTTTGAACTGTGGTGTTTGGAGAAGCCTCTTGAGGGTTCTTTAGACTGCAAATTCAAAGCAGTCAATCTTAAAATGAAAACAGTCCTGAATATTCATTGGAAAGACTGCTGTTGAAGCTGAAGCTCCAATACTTTGGCCACCTGATACAAAGAACTGACTCATTTGAAAAGACCCTGACACTGGGAAAGACTAAAGGCAGGAGGAGTAGGGGACATCAGAGGATGGGAAGGTTGTATGACATCACTGATTCGATGGATATGAGTTTGATTCAGCTCCGGGAGTTGGTGATGGACAGGGAAGCCTGGCTTGCTGCAGTCCATGGGGTTGCAGATTCGCACATGACTGAGTGACTGAACTGAACTGAATGTCCTTTCCCATGACCACTGCTCTTAAAATTTTGGTTCTGGGTCATGGCTACCATCTGAAAGGCCTATCTATTTGCTATCTGTTGTCAACTTGAACCTCCAGTTCTATGTTATGCTGCCATCAGAATAATTTTTCTAAAATATAGAATATCTTTTTAGTCTCTTAGTTAGTAGGATTGGCTTTTTAGCCCTTCAGGATAAAAACATGACTTTTAGCCTGGCCTGTGAGGCCTTTTAGGTTCAGGTCTACCCTGCTTTCCAGCCTGGTTTGTGCCATTCCCTATTCCTACTCTCTTTTCACCATATTGAATTACAGAGAATTTTCTGAGCACCAAGTTCTCTCTTCCTGGCAAGCTATTGCGTACACTGCTTCTTTGATTAAAACATCTTTTCTCCTCTTTTTGTCTGACTCTTGCTTCTTCATCTTCTTTTACTCTCTCCCTTTTTTCCCTGGTCTGGACTAAGTACCTCTAATCTGGGCTTCCATTACATGCCTATACAGGGTTCTTCATCTGTCTTTTACTTGTTTATTCTTCTACTGTGTTGTGAGTACTTGAAAGGTCTTACTCATTTTTGTCTCTCTGTCATCTGTGATAAGGTGAAGTTGCTCAGTCTTGTCTGACTTTTCGCAACCCTATGGACTGTAGCCTACCAGGCTCCTCCATCCATGAAATTTTCCAGGCAAGAGTTCTGGAGTGGGTTGCCATTTCCTTCTCCAGGGGATCTTCCTGACCCAGGGATAGAACCCAGGTCTCCCGAATTGCAGGTGGATGCTTTACCATCTGAGCCACCAAGGAATCTGTGATAAGGACCTCTTTAATAGGTTCTCGGTAAAGGTTAAGAGAAGGCAATGGCAACCCACTCCAGTACTCTTGGAAAATCCCATGGATGGAGAAGCCTGGTGGGCTGCAGTCCATGGGTTCGCTAAGAGTCAGACATGACTGAGCGACTTCACTTTCCCTTTTCACTTTCACGCATTGGAGAAGGAAAGGCAGCCCACTCCAGTGTTCTTGCCTGGAGAATCCCAGGGACGGGGGAGCCTGGCAGGCTGCCAGTCTATGGGGTCGCACAGAGTCAGACACGACTAAAGTGACTTAGCAGCAGCAACAGCAGCAGTAAGGGTTCAATGAGCCAAATTATTCAGCACTCTGTTTTGCCATTAAGTTGTTTTTACAGCTGTTTTAGTTCTTGTATTGTATTCTGTTGCCATTTTCTTTATCTTGAGATACTGACTACCCTCTGTTTCTCTTTCATCTATGTGGTTTTTGTAAAATGTGTTTCTCTAGGATCCTAGCTTTAGCATGGATCTAATACAAACTGAGAAAACACTTCCCTACTGTTAGTTGGGCAATTTGAACATGGAGAATAAGAAGGGATAAATGCTAAATATCTCAGGCCACTAAAAACTCTTTACTAAAACACCGTTTCCTTGTTCTCCATTAACAACTCCCAGTATCAAGAAAGAATTGAACTTACACTCTGGTTATTTGCCATGGTAGAAAGTTTTTTTTCTTTGGAAGGGAATTTGGCTTTAATTCATGAAATTGCCATTACTTTTACCATCAACTGGAATGGATAGATCTACAAATTAGTATTATTTCTTGGAATATCAATGTTTTAGGGTTAAAAGGGACTTATAGAAAGAAACATCTTATCTCTAGTTAGTAATTGAGCATGCCCTTGCTTAAGTACAATTTAAACACCTAGATATGTTTGGATTTTAAGATTTCCTATCACAACTTTTAAAGTATATTTTTGAGAAATACAGTCTAGACCCCTAGACTCCTTTGAAAATCTGGTTTAAATACTAATAGTTGTTAAATATTCACTATCTTATAAACATTATTACATCAAATTCTCTAATTTATCTGTGAAAAAAGTGTTTAGTATAGTCATCTTGTTAGTTGCTCAATTGTGTCTGATTCTTTGTGACCCCCATACATATAGCCCACCAGGCACTTCTGTCCATGGAATTCTCCAGGGAAGAATATTGGAGTAAGTTGCCATTCCCTTCTCCAGGGAGCCTTCCTGACCCAGGTATTGAACCAAGGTCATCTCCTGCATTGCAGGCAGATTCTTTACCATCTGAGCCCTGGGGAATTCATCTTACAGATAAAGAAGCCAGTGCTCTGCAGTATCAGTTAGTCACCCTAGGTCACACCTAGAAAATAAATGGTGGGTATAGGATTTGAACCCAGATTTGTCTGACTCAATGTCCATTCTCTTAACCATCACATTTCAAATGTGATGCTTTCTTTACCAGGAATTTTAAAATAGAATTTTGAAATTTTGGTTTAATCTTGATAAAAATTAGAGTGCCGAATATTAACTTTACTGCTTTGTTTCCTTTTACTAAAAGTATTTTTTTCTGGGACTTCTCTCAGGGTCCAGTGGTTAAGACTCTGCTCTTCCATTCAGGGTCCATGGGTTTGATCTATTGTTGAGGAACTAAGATCCCACATGCCACACAGCCAAAAATAAGCTTTTCTTCTAACAATACTGTTAAGTACCATACCAGTAATTAACATGAAATCATAAATCAACTATATACAATTAAATAATCAATTATTTAATTGTAAATCAATAAAAGATATGATTTATTTTTATTGATAAAATAAATAAAAATAAATCATATCTTTTTAAAAAATACCATAAAAAGTAAAGTATAAAGGGCTTCCCTGGTGGCTCAGAGGGTAAAGCATCTGCCTGCAATGCAGGAGACCTGGGTTCTATCCCTGGATCAGGAAGATCCCCTGGAGAAGGAAATGGCAACCCACTCCAGTATTCTTGCCTGGAGAATCCCATGGACAGAGGAGCCTGGTAGGCTATATATAGTCCATCGGGTCACAAAGAGTCGGACACAACTGAGTGACTTCACTTTACAGTTTTTTTTTTTTTAACCCAGGTGTAAGATGGTTAATCAGCTACTAAATGTCTACAGATATGGCCCTGCTCCAAGTGACTAGTTTACTCCATAAATGAGCCCTCAGAACATACGATGAGGATATTAAGTTCTGTCTTTCATGTGGGTATTGGAAAATTTCAGAGTCCATCTAGTTGGTAGGTATGAATGTGGTGGACACATCACGATTGCAAGAATGGCAACAAATCTTTTCAGTTTCTTCAATGAAGACGTGGAGTCTGTTTTTCCACTCCTTGAGTTTGTACTGGTCTTGTGATTTGTCTCAGTTCCTATGCTTAATCCTCCATTCTTCCCTTAAGTGCTAACAGTTTCTGAATAGAGTTGGAGGGCTTGTCTTCTGTTTTTCTGAAGTCATGGCATCCATGTTTAGAAAGCTTCATCTTTATTTTTCTAGATTTCTTATACCTACCTACATACCAGTGTCTTGCTCCCACTATGCTTCTCTACTCTGCCTTCCCTTAGTCAAGCCCATTATTTCATATTTTCTCAAAAAGTATCAAGTGTGCTTTAGTCTTTAAGAAGTTGAAAGTTTAACTAATTACAAGTTTAATAAGTTGGTTTTGTTTTGTCACTAAGAAGATCAAAACTAGTAAACTGTAGGTGTTGGTTGACTTGCTCTGTGAATGCCATTGAGAAGTCAGTCTTCTTTTGGTATATGGAGGTAGAGGTGTTAGTAAGTAGGTGCACATCAAAACTACTAGAATTTTTTAATTTGTAAACTAAAAAACAGGTTCATAAAGTATAACAATATAAACATATAACCTAATGAAGCTCTATAGTTCAAAGATCCTGTGACTGTCTCACAGGTCAAGCGAAAGACCTTGTGCAATCTCCATCCACCCGGGAGAAGTTAAACCTTGTGATCCATTCTAAACACCAAGTTTAATTCACCTACTTCTGAATTTGATCTATCATTTAAATCTACAAGTTCCTCCTTTACCCCTTTCTTTTCTTTATAATTATTTACTGAAGACCCTGAGCCCTTTGTCCTGCAGAGTTTCCACAGTCTGGACTCTGCTAATTGCATCCTAACTGTCACTTAGCAGGTTTCTCCATCCTCTCTATTTCCTGTCAACTAGCAGCTGGATCCAGAGGCCTGATCAGACTCAGGTTCCATCTCTTTGCAAGATTATAAGTGGGTCTGTGTTCCTTCATTAGATGACACGTATTTTTGTCTTTAGCTGTATTTTTGTTTTGTTAGCAACTGTCCATTAACTCATTGGGAGTTGCAAAAGGGAATTATTCTAGTTTATATTTTTGTTTTTGGTTGGAAAGCTTTTATAGAGAGTTACCTCTCAACTACTATTTGGTTACCCAGTATGCAGTTCACAGGAGAAGGAAATGGCAACCCACTCCAGTATTCTTGCCTGGAGAATCCTAGGGACAGAGGAGCCTGGTGGGCTGCCGTCTAAGGCAGAGTCAGACATGACTGAAGCGACTTAGCAGCCACATGCAGTTCACATAGGAGTGACTGCACATATACTTAATAGTTTTCCATTATTTACCAACTTTTAAGATAGTCAGTTGGTTTCTTGTCCTTTAAGGGTACCTAGATAGTTCCTTAAAAATATCTTTATGGACTAATGAAGTTAAACAAATGAATTTTAGTGCGTTACAATTTTGACCACTATTGAAATGCCAATGTCCTGTCTTTGCCAAGTTAGAGCCCCTTCAAGTTGGCTCCTATGTCTTTTTGATACAGTAGTCTTTGATGACTTCATTGCTATGCAGTATGAGCAGTTCCTCATCTTGTATAAATCTGCCTCACACCTGATGCATTTCTCCAAGAAGCTTGAATTCATTTTTGTGAAATTTATTTTACAGTTTTGTTCCTACAGATATTCACAGCTACTGAGTCAGTCATTGTTTCTTGGTCTATTTAATAAATAAAATGAGGAGAAAGACATATCTGTGTCTGTGTCTCTGTATATATGTATATATACACTCACATATATATATATATAGATAAATAAAAATAAAATTTCGAATGAGTTAATACAGATTATATTTAACTAAAATTCAGTATAGTAGGGCTTTATTTATTCACTTCCATATTACATCTTCAACTACTTCTTCCATATTAAGAATGCTGGGGATGATCAAATTAAAGTATTGCATAAATGCTCAGTTGCTTTATGTAACATTACAAATATAGCAACCTCAGAATAACAATACTAATACCATTACCACCAGTATAAAAATACATATAAAGATTTTTGCATATGCTTGTTTTCCCATTCTTCCCCACCCATCATTATTTTTAGCAGCTGTACTAGCTCTATATCTTCAGAGCCTATAGCATAGCATACTGTATCCTTTCCCTTTAATCTTCGTTAAGTCTTGATTCTGCAAGTAACTATAGTTATAGTTATAACTATAGTTATAGTTAGGGCTACCACTAGTCTGTATTAGTGTCTCTCTAGGTAATTTAGTTGTCTAAAGGATATTCACTAATCTTGGGAAAAATCCATGGGAGAAAAATCCCTGAGTTCTTGAAAATCAGTTTTGCTGGGTACGGAATTCTTGGTTCATATTTCTTCCTCAGTTCAGTTCAGTTCATTTCAGTCGCTCAGTTGTGTCTGACTCTTTGCGACCCCATGAATTGCAGCACGCCAGGCCTCCCTGTCCATCACCAACTCCCGGAGTTCACTCAGACTCACGTCCATCGAGTCAGTGATGCCATCCAGCCATCTCATCCTCTGTCGTCCCCTTCTCCTCCTGCCCCCAATCCCTCCCAGCATCCGAGTCTTTTCCAATGAATCAACTCTTTGCATGAGGTGGCCAAAGGACTGGAGTTTCAGCTTTAGTATCCTTCCTTCCAAAGAAATCCCAGGGTTGATCTCCTTTAGAATGGACTGGTTGGATCTCCTTGCAGTCCAAGGGACTCTCAAGAGTCTTCTCCAACACCACAGTTCAAAAGCATCAATTCTTTGGCGCTCAGCCTTCTTCACAGTTCAACTCTCACATCCATACATGACCACTGGAAAAACCATAGCCTTGACTAGACGGACCTTAGTCAGCAAAGTAATGTCTCTGCTTTTGAATATGTTATCTAGGTGGGTCATAACTTTTCTTCCAAGGAGTAAGCGTCTTTTAATTTCATGGCTGCTCCCTCGATCTCACTCGAATCAATAGACAAATCATGGAGCTTTTGTTTTCTACTATCATGTCCTTTATATCTTTCTTTCCTCTTTAATCTTGTCACTGTCTTAACTTGTAATGAGATGATTGTGAGGCAAGGTGAAGTCACATGTCTATAATCTCTGAAATATCATACGGTTGTCTCACAGTGATGTAACAGTACTTCCTTTGACACTCTTCATACCATCACTAGTTCTGGTACTAAAGCACTGAATAGGCCATGACTGTCTTCACTTGAAACGCTTCTGGTGGTTCTCTATTTCAAATAGGATGAAGCAGACTGTTGTACAGCACTGAAGTTTCTCCCTCTTGGATGCTCTTTTTTCCCTCTAGATGTGGCCTTCTCTCTATATCCCGTAGGTTTCCAGTATTGGGGTAACACTGCTTATCATGCCCTGGGCAAATCATGTTCATGCTGCTCTTTCACAAAAAGAATACTACTCTTCTCTCAAAGACTCCACTGTGGTTAAACTCAAACACTATTTTACTTGTGAGGTCTTAACGAAACTCCCTTGAATTAAAAATAAACATTTTCTCTTATGTACTTTGTCATTCCTGATCCTACAGTACTTATCTTTTCCTATATTTTTTGGACATGTCTCTCGTATTATATACTTAAAAATTCTTGAGAGCAGGATTTCTATTTTCTGCATGTCTTTCCCCCCACTGTATAAAACACATGTTCTAGCTTAAGTGTAGTGCTAGAGTTAGGGTTAAGATGCTGGGTGCATGCATTGAATGGGGTGAAGTGGACAGCCATCATTTCTCCCATTTGACAGATGTGAAAGTTATAAGACTTAGTTATAGTATGAAATTATAATAAGTCTGAACTCTGAATGCTTTCTTTGAAAGAGAAAATAGAATTCTAAGACTTAACTACTTTTTAATTTAGTCTCTTTCTTAGACTTTTTTAAAAAATAATATGTTACTAACTTTCTTGATTTGGACACATGTTCAGATTTCTGTATATAACCAATTTGTTCTTAACACTAATAGTGCCAAATTCAGGATTATCAGCCTGCTTATTACCACATCTTCTACCTCCGCAAAGGTAGCCACCATTGTCCTTCACTTATTCATCAGAATACTTTGTTGTTATACATCACTTAATGAGAACTATTTGGCTCATTCTTTGTGCATGTCAATAAAAATTCATAAGCTAAATCAGTAATTTTTTAGGTAGATAAGAATTATTTGCTTCTCTCAAGGTGTCAGATTTGCATCTGTTATAATTTTTCAACAAGATGACTTTGACGATCAATCACTAAAGACTGGCAGGCATCAGTTCTAAATGTTTCAAAAACTCTATTCTAACACACCTATATCATCTCTAAGTTTTAGTGCTCATCATGTTCTTTTCCTTCAAAATATTAACTTTATGACATTTGCTGTTTATAAAGTCAAAGTCAATTTAAAATCACACAATTTAACAACTCTTATCTTTGTTAATTTATAAATGAATTTTTGTGTATATGAATTCACAATAAAGTTTATGAGCCGACTACAACAATCTGTTATAGTGAAGGGCTGACTAATAAAAGTAAATAGGTGAATTAAGTCCATTCTATAGAAGAATTGTTAAATAGAGCTATCACTGTATCACATATAGTCACAGAAAACTACCTAAGTAAGCCTCAAGCACTCTGTTTTTAGGAATTCATTGGCTATAGTGGATCGCTGTACTCATTGATGAATAACTGAGATAATTTTTATGAATTCATTTTATCTATATCATTAACTCATCAAATGATGTGTTTCACATTAAAATAAAAATAATGTAAAATCAGCACGTCAGGGGACCGGCATACTATGATCTGTATTACTCCTTTAATTATGTTGTAACTATTTGTCTCTATTTTGTCTTAAATTTTCCAGTTTTCTGCTGTATGAATTGTTAACATTTTCTTCTATTTTACAATCCAGTTTCCTGTGGTTTAAAAGTGAAATGCTTCATAAGACTTGATGCAAAGAACTGAGAAAATATAAATAGACCAAACAACAACTTTCATGTAGAGTGTGAGCTTTTCTACTAATTTTAGCACTTTGGGAGAAGGTTAGTTTTCTCAAACTCTAAAATGTTTATAGATGAAACTATTTGCACCCAGAGGGAGCTGACCTAAAAACTAACATCAAATATTCTATAGTTAAGAGGATGAACAGGATTTCCCAGTTCTAAAAGTGTACAAATCCTTTGTGATGAAAAAAAGGGCGTTTTTCTATTCGACAGTCCATACATAACCCTGTGTCTTCACTGCTGTGACTCCTGCACGTTACTCAGCATAAATGTGCCTAATGTTTCCTGAGGAACATTAGTCAGGTTGTAAATTTGTTCGTTGAGTGACAACCATCTTCCCACAAGTGCCTTAAAAGTTGTGAGTTGAGTGACTATTAGGTGATATGGAAAACTGGATAAAGAAAAATAGTTTGATTAATGTCTGATTGATATATTGTATATCCTAATGGAAATTCTGTATTATAAAACAATCAGTATTGCTTATATGTAACATGAGTTCTCATGTTTGGAGCAGGATAATCCATATTTATTAATTTTGCTATGCTTCTCTAGACATTTTTTAGGGAGAGGAGCAGAGGCTAATTTTACTTTGGTTGAGTCAGTTAACTTCCCGTGTTACTTTTCAGCCTCATAGACTTTTTATTTCCCCATGATACTAAAAAAGATAAAGAATTTAAATTTTAAAATGTTGATAGAAATATGGTGAGAATTTTAATTTCATCAATTTAGGTAAAATAAAACATATAACAGACATTTGAATGCCTCCACAATTTAAAATGATCTATAGTGGCAAAGGGAAATTTATGTATATATTGAGTATCTTTTATCTATTGATGATACACTTATTTATTAATGGATGTTTATTTACTGTTCTGCAGATAGGTGTACCTACTTTATTAATTCAATCCCACTAAAAACTATAAGGAAAAACATCTGTGAACATAATTTGTTGTTTTTAAATAAAAAATTCATTAGAAAAAATTTAGAAAACAAAAAGTAGAGAGAAGGAAAACAATAAACACATCACTTGAAGCTAATTTCTGAAATAGTTATATGCATTTTCTTTTGTCTTATGTCCCTTTTGATTTTTAACACAATTTATTATCAATTGATAAATAATAGTAACCTATAATATACCATATAGACTAACATAGAATAATAAAACATAATAATTTTGTGTCCGTCAAGATTACTCTTCTATAAGAAATTAAGGAATAGTAGATGTTTTATTGGAGGATAATTGCTTTACAATGTTTTGTTGTTTTCTGCTATATAACATCAAGAATCAGTCATAACTCTATATTTATATCTCCTCCCTCTCGAACCTCCCTTCCACCCCACCCCTCTTCCTCCTCTCTAAGTCATCACAGAGTGCCAGGCTGGACTCCCTCTGTTATACAGCAGCTTCCCACTAGCTAGCTATTTTCACACATGGTAGTATGTATATGTCAATGCTACTTTGTCAGTTCATTCTACCCTTTCCCTCCCCCTCTGTGTCCACAAGTCTGTCCTCTATATCTGTTTCTCTATTCCTTCTTCCCTGCAAATAGTTTCATGAGTACTATTTTTCTACATTCCATATATATGCTTTAATATATTCTATTTATTTTTATCTTTCTGTCTTATTTTACTCTGTATAACAGGATCTAGGTTTATCCACCTCACTACAACGGACTAAAATTTGTTCCTTTTTATGGCTGGGTAATATTCCATTATATATATGAACCATACTTCTTTTATTCATTCATTTGTTGATAGACATCTAGGTTGCGTCTATGTCCTGGTTATTGTAAATAGTGCTGCAGTGAACATTGTGGTACATGTGTCTTTTTGAATTGCTGTTTTTCTCAGCATATACACCCAGCATATATCTCAGCAGTTGGGACGCCTGGGTCATATGGTAGTTTTAGTCCTAGTTTTTTGAGGAATCGCCATTCTCTTCTCCATAACGGCTTTATCAATTTACATTCCACTAACAGTGCAAGAGGGTTCCCTTTCCTCCACATCCTCTTTAGAATTTATTGTCTGTAGATTTTCTTGATGATAGCCATTATGACTGGCATGATGTGTATCTCACTGTAGTTTTGATTTACATTTCTCTAGTAATGACTTTGGCCACCTCATGCAAAGAGCTGACTCATTTGAAAAGACCCTGATGCTGGGAAAGATTGAGGGCAGGAGGAGAAGGGACAACAGAAGATGAGATGGCTGGATGGCATCACCGACTCAGTGGACATGGGTTTGGGTGGACTCTGAGAGTTGGTGAGGGACAGGGAGGCCTGGCGTGCTGCGATTCATGGGGTTGCAAAGGGTCGGACACGACTGGCTGACTGAACTGAACTGAACTGAACTGAACATGAGGTTATACTATATGTGTGATTTAATATTCTGCTTTTATCATTTCACATAATGTGAACATTTCTCTGTCGTTTTTATGAGACTGAGACACTGACTCCTGTCCTGAGGCAAATTTGCTGTCACTTAAAAAAATTATATTTAGTGGCTGCATGATAGTTCATCAGTTATTTATTTATTTTTACTCACATTTATATTGTTTCTACCCTTTCTGGCAATTATAAATATCACTTCAGTGAACTCGGTACTTCAGATAATGCAATTGGAATAAATACCTATAATTGGAATTGCTAGTTTAAAGAAAATGGAGCTCTAAAATTCATTTGTGTTGAGGGGAGGTAGGATTTATCTTTTAAATTTCTGTGGTTAAAGCCTCCCTGGATTGTTTTGATGCTGTATCACCCCAGACATATTTGGCTCTCAGGTCCCTAATCCTTCCTTGAACAAATATATGACTGTCATACAGTTAAGCTGTTCAGCAGCAGCTTAAAAGGTCATCATCACTAACTAAAAAGGAAATGTTGGGAGAATCTGGAAACAAATGAGATTGCTCAATATTTATTAAATATCTATTATGGTTGTCATTTAATCACATAGTGGTTTTAACTACCTCCTCAGTGATCTATGTGTTTTCTGTCTCCATCCCAGAGTGGCTCTTGGTTCTATAAGGATTTCCAAACTTTCTGTGTGGGGTGGGCAAAGAATCCATAATCTCACTTAACCCCAGCCTCTCTTTCTGTCTCTCTTTCTCTCTCTCTCTCTTTTTCTCTCATTTATCTGGTTGCATGCTATCTTTTCTCTCTCTTGGTCTGACGCCTGAAGTGTTATAAGGCATCTTTCTTCTTCCTTAGTTCCTGTCAGTTCTGACTTTAATCTTCATGATAAGAGCTTTTTAATCTTCACTTATCTCTGTGGTTAGAGTACATAAAAAATAAATCTTTGGAAGACTGACTGTAGAAAGATATTTTTTTTCCTCCTGGATATATTCCCCATCTTTTCCACTTTAAAACCTTCTCTTTCCTGCAGAAGAATGGAGAACACAGTTGATGGCCCTTCACAAGCCAGGGGCACTTATGGAACTGCCTCAGCAGAAAAACCTTTTAGCACTTACTCTGAAGCTTCCTCATTTCCCTGTGTTTGGGCAACTAAGTACTCTTGACTCAGCATGGTGAACTGTTGATTTCAGATCACCAGTAGGTGTTGCTCTGAAGTAAATAGTTGATTTCTGTGTTCTGTTATTTTAACATCCACATTTGACTACAGTACAGCACTCTTTCTGGAACTGTTTATGGCATAGCAAATCTGGGCCTCTGTGTTTTACCCAGCTTAGTTTCTTTGGCTCTGTAATTGTGAACTAGAGCTCTCTCCAGGGGCTCTGAAGCTGTGCATGAGGTTAGTTCTGTGAAGAGGGAAAGGCATCCTTGGAGAATCAGTCTTGGTGAGCTTTTGTTTGCCTCCAGCACAAGCCCTAGGTGCTGAATAATTTATGTTTAATATATGTCGAGTCAGTTCCAGATTTATAAAGCTATAACAGGAGGTTCTTGCATATTGCATTTTACTGTCATTTCTACCAGAAGGAGCAGAAGAAAAGATGAAACTGAGAAGTCACCTTTGCTCCTTTTAGTCAGAATGGGAAAAGTTAAGGTGGCAGAAGGTAATGAAACTATTTCTTAAAATGAGGTTCTTGGCTTCTGTGTTGGATTTCATTTATTCATGTCACTGTAGATTTCCATCAAAGACTGAATTTAGGATGACATTACTTTACATATTATATGAAAGTGTTGTACATTGTTATATGTATGTATGTGGTGTGGCATACTTAGACTTTAAATTATTTTCAATGATCAGTAACATATGAAACTGAATTAGAAAAAAGAACATGACTAGGATAAAAAAAAATAGTGTAGATACTTGAATGTATGTATCTTAACTATTTTCCAGGGAAAGGAGATGTGTTTGGAGACATCTTCTGGAAGGAAACTACCCTTGCTCACGCATGTGCCAATGTCCGAGCGCTGACATACTGTGACCTCCACATCATCAAGCGAGAAGCCTTGCTTAAAGTCCTGGACTTTTATACAGCTTTTGCAAACTCATTCTCAAGGAATCTCACTCTTACTTGCAATCTAAGAAAACGGGTAAGTTGTCTGGATCCATTTCCACTTACTAGCCTCTAGAGGGTTAATACATTATATTCTATTAGTTAAAGAGTGGTATAGTGATTTTATTTTGTAGTAGTACATTCCCATCAATGTAAAGTGACTTAATTTTCCCCCTTTCTTTTTATTTTGCTTACTTTTTAAAGGAGTGATAAAAACCCTGAATACATGGATAAAGGTTTGAATATATATTATTTAAATGTAAAATGAAAAATGGACCTGAGGAGGAACAAACTGTTCTATAATATAATTAGTTAATTCCTGGGGTTTATAATACTGCTGTGAAATTAATATCAGTGTCTCTTACATTATTATGTGAGTCTTTTAAAGCTTCTAAGTTTAATCAAACTGGTTGCCTACTTTATATTCCTGACTCTCTTTACGCCCTCCCTCTCATTTACTAATCAATTCATAAAGCTCATTTCCTATTAATTCTTTCAAAGCATACTATCTCAAAAAATAATAAGCCATACTGACATAACCTACAAATAGATACAGGAATCCTTTACTTTGTGTGGCTGCTGCAAATTTAATCTTCTTGCTGTTTTCTTTTTTATTGATGAGTGTGGCACAAATTTAATTTGCATAAAGAATTCTTCTAGCTCTGATTTATAGGTCATTGGACATTGGTGAGGGCTCTTTTATTGCCAAGAATGAAATAGACGTTTGGATAACTGCACTTAAGGAATTTCATCTAAGATGATTGCCTGTCTGCAGTGAAGTATTTTGAAATAACAAGCCTTCCCTTTCACCAACCCCTTAAATAGAACCTTCCTGCTAGTTAACATAGAGAAAAAAAAATCAATCCAAGTGGCAAATTAACATCTATACTGCATCAACATGGAAATGAGCATAAGCAAATCAATACAATTCTCAGGGTTCTAAGAGGGGATAAGACTGCAGCAGTCATATTCGTACTAGTGTGACACTTGATTTATATTGGAAAAGCAGTTTCAGTTTATATTTTGTTAACAAATAGTTATTGAGCATCCACAACCTGAAAGATGAAATGTAAAGAGCTATAGAGAACATGAGGCCTGAATAACACAGTCTTTATGCTCAAGGAGCTGACAGGCGAGTGTGAATGTTATGTGAAATGCAAATATGTGAAACATCTCTTTGTACAAGTAATTGAGATTTAAGGTAATGATAAACCTGGGAGACTGGTGCCAAATATGAACTAAACAGAGCACCTGCTCCTTCATTGGGGAGATCGGAGTCCTGTCTATTATTACACAGAAATATGTCTCTTCGCTCTGTGCTCTACCTTTTCCAGTGACAAAGTCCTCTTCTACAAGGCTGCCTGGTGGATATTTGAAACTCATATCTTGTTAAATCTTCCCAATATACATTTTGCCAGTTTTAGAATCTTCCCACATACTACAAACTTACCACAACCTGGATCTGTCCTTACAGTCCTCAGGGCAGATATTATTTGTCACTGTCCTCTTCTAAGTATTATTGTTTATACATTATCTCATCTGATGTTTATAATATTCTTGTGGGAAAAAAGGGCAGTTGTTTTCCCTTCAAAACACATGGGAGGGATTAGTATTAAGTAACCAAGTGATATACTTGCAATGTAAATAATTGCATCCCTCAAAGAGGGGTAATAAAGACAAAATAAACTTTAGTTCTTCAAAATGTGTTAATCACAAAGCTCTATCATCTTTTTTTCTCTTTCAAACATCTGAGCGCATGCATATCACACGTGTCTGGGCGTGCACACACACACACACACACATTGGTTATGAGAGCCAAGTGTGTGTAGCAGCATGTCTATGTCTGACAGGCATAGAAGTAGAGCAGAAAACTTGTGCTATTTTTTAATGGGACCCAGGAATTGTACACCTGCCTCTGTAGGTGCCAGTGTGTGAGTTAAATCAAATGACTTCTTCCCTTAATAACCTGTTCCTTGTTATAATGTGTGTCAGGATTTTTGTTTGCTTGTTTTCAAAAAATATTTCCTGCCCTTCTGTAATTGATGAATGGTGTCAATAATTTGAATGTCGGGTCAGGTGTATTTCACATCAGTGTCACTTCATTCTCAGATAAAAGTATTTTCATAAATAAGAGAAACTGAGACAGTATCTTCCTATGATTCATGAGAAGAGCTACCATTTTGAAAGTCTATTTTATATCCATGTACTTCAACATATTTTACATATAATTAATCAAATTAAATATCAACAACCCACAAATGAGGCAGTATAATCTTCATTTCATTGATGAGGAGGTTGAGGTTCTGAGAGTGAGATAGCTGGATGCCAAATAAATGACAGGTCACAGCCTAGATTTGAATCCATCTCTGCCTGTTCTAAAGCCCATATTCTTTAGTTTATACGGTGCTGATTTTGTTTTTCGAATAGCTGACTTTTCCCCCCACAACAATATCCCACAGACACACTTCCACTAACAGTTTCCCCACTGAACTATTAACAAAAAATATTTTGTTCTTATTGCTACCATTTTAAGCATTCTTGAAGTGAATATTCCTTGTGAATTACAGAGTCAAGTATGTCTTTAGCATACCATTGATGTTTTCTAGCTATTGTAACCATTAATTAAGAGTGTGCTCCTACTAAGTTGGGGAAGCATATTTGGGACCCAGGTTTTCAGCCTTCATAGATTTATAGCTCTGGCCACATAAGCACTTAAGGTGTCTCAGTGGGGAGTTTTCTGTAGTGTGTAGTTCTCAGTGGCTGTAGTAGGAGGAATGTGATAGCATGAGCTGCTTGTTTTCATATCCATTAAAGAGAAACAAGATGCTTGTTATGCAAATATAGCTCCCACTAACCATCATTAGGTCCCTCAATATAAAATTTCTAGAATTGTAACTGGTATTTTCATCCAAAAACTAGAGAAAGAGTTGGCAAACTTTTCTGGCAAGGACAAGATATTTGAGGGCCTTATATTCCTGTCTCAACTACTCAACCCTCTTACTGTAGCATGATATTAGCTGTCTTAACTTGGGTTGCCGTTACAAAACACCATAGATTGGGTGGTTTCACCAATGGGAATTTACTTCTGACAGTTCTGGAGGTTAACTCTAAGATCAAGGAGCTGGTCAATTCAGGTCCCCAGTTAGGACTCTTATTTCTGTTTGACGACATCTGATTCTTGCTGTGCCCTCATGTGGTGGACAGAGAGTTTGGAAGCAATTTCTCTAGTATCTCTTCTTGTGAAAGTAAAAGTGTCAGTCACTCAGTTGTGTCCAACTCTTTGCCCCCCATGGACTGGAGCCCACCAGGCTTCTCTGTCCATGGAATTTTCCAGGCAAAAATACTGGAGTAGGTAGCCATTCCCTTCTCCAGGGGATCTTCTTGACCCAGGGATCGAACCTAGGTCTCTTGCACTGCAAGCACTGCAAACAGATTCTTTACTGTCTGAGCAACCTGAAAGCCCAATTATAAAAGCACTAAATTTTATCATGAGGACCCTCATGGCCTCATCTAATCCTAATTATTTCCCCCAAACTCTTCAAATATCATCATATTGAGGGGATTGGCACTTCATCATATTAATTTTAGGAGGACCCACTACAGTCCATAGCAACCAAAGATAGTATGTAAATAAATGAGGTTAGTTATGCTTCAGTGAAATTTTATTTATAAACACAGGCAGCTTCTGTTGGGCCTTAGTGTGTCAATAGCTGAGTGGAAGCCTCCAAGTCAGACTGGAATGGCAGAAGGTTTGCAAATAGAGTTCTCCTTTATTAGAAAACAAATCACTGCTAAATGCCACCCATATAGAGGGTTATCATGAAACGGAAAATGCCATATATAAGAGGTTCAGTTCAGTTCAGTTCAGTTGCTAGGTCGTGTCAGACTCTTTGCGACCCCATGAATCACAGCATGCCAGGCCTCCCTGTCCATCACCAACTCCCGGAGTTCACTCACACTCATGTCCATCAAGTCAGTGATGCCATCCAGCCACTGCATCCTCTGTCATCCCCTTCTCCTCATGTCCCCAAACCCTCCCAGCATCAGAGTCTTTTCCAATGAGTCAACTCTTCACATGAGGTGGCCAAAATACTGGAGTTTCAGCTTCAGCATCATTCCTTCCAAAGAAATCCAGGGCTGATCTCCTTCAGAATGGACTGGTTGGATCTCCTTGCAGTCCAAGGGACTCTCAAGAGTCTTATCCAACACCACAGTTCAAAAGCATCAATTCTTCGGCGCTCAGCTTTCTTCACAATCCAACTCTCACATCCATACATGACCACAGGAAAAACCATAGCCTTGACTAGACGGACCTTTGTTGGCAAAGTAATGGCTCTGCTTTTGAATATGCTATCTAGGTTGGTCATAACTTTTCTTCCAAGGAGTATGCGTCTTTTAATTTCATGGCTGCAGTCACCATCTGCAGTGATTCTGGAGCCCCCCAAAATAAAGTCTGACACTGTTTCCACTGTTTCCCCATCTATTGCCCATGAAGTGATGGGACCAGATACCATATCTTCGTTTTCTAAATGTTGAGCTTTAAGCCAACTTTTTCACTCTCCTCTTTTACTCTCATCAAGAGGCTTTTTAGCTCCTCTTCACTTTCTGCCATAAGGGTGGTGTTCTGCATATCTGAGATGATTGATATTTCTCCCGGCAATCTTGATTCCAGCTTGTGCTTCTTCCAGCCCAGCATTTCTCATGATGTACTCTGCATATAAGTTATATAAGTAGGGTGACAATATACAGCCTTGACGTACTCCTTTTCCTATTTGGAACCAGTCTGTTGTTCTAACTGTTACTTCTTGACCTGCATACAGGTTTCTCAAGAGGCAGGTTAGGTGGTCTGGTATTCCCATCCATTGAAGAATTCTCCACAGTTTATTGTGATCCACACAGTCAAAGGCTTTGGCATAATCAATAAAGCAGAAATAGATGTTTTTCTGGAACTCTCTTGCTTTTTCCATGATCCAGCGGATGTTGGCAATTTGATCTCTGGTTCCTCTGCCTTTTCTAAAACCAGCTTGACCATCTGGAAGTTCATGGTTCACGTATTGCTGAAGCCTGGCTTGGAGAATTTTGAGCATTACTTTACTAGGGTGTGAGATGAGTGCAATTGTGCGGTAGTTTGAGCATTCTTTGGCATTGCCTTTCTTTGGGATTGGAATGAAAACTGACCTTTTCCAGTCCTGTGGCCACTGCTGTGTTTTCCAAATTTGCTGGCATATTGAGTGCAGCACTTTCACAGCATCATCTTTCAAGATTTGAAATAGCTCAACTGGAATTCCATCACCTCCACTAGCTTTGTTCGTAGTGATATTTTCTAAGGCCCACTTGACTTCACATTCCAGGATATCTGGCTATAGGTAAGTGATCACACCACCGTGATTATCTGGGTCATGAAGAGCTTTTTTGTACAGTTCTTCTGTGTATTCTTGCCACCTCTTCTTAATATCTTCTGCTTCTGTTAGGTCCATACCATTTCTGTCCTTTATCGAGCCCATCTTTGCATGAAATATTCCTTTAGTATCTCTAATTTTCTTGAAGAGATCTCTAGTCTTTCCCATTCTGTTGTTTTCCTCTATTTCTTTGCATTGATCACTGAGGAAGGCTTTCATATCTGTTCTTGCTATTCTTTAGAGATCTGCATAAAGATGCTTATATATTTCCTTTTATCCTTTGCTTTTCACTTTTCTTCTTTTCACAGCTATTTGTAAGACCTCTTCAGGCAGCCAATTTTCTTTTATGCATTTCTTTTCCATGGGGATGGTCTTGATCCCTGTCTCCTGTACAATGTTACGAACCTCTGTCCATAGTTCATCAGGCACTCTATCTATCAGATCTAGGCCCTTAAATCTATTTCTCACTTCCACTGTATAATCATAAGGGATTTGGTTTAGGTCATACCTGAATGGTCTAGCGGTTTTCCCTACTTTCTTCAATTTGTGTCTGAATTTGGTAATAAGGAGTTCATGATCTGAGCCACAGTCAGCTCCTGGTCTTGTTTTTGTTGACTGTATAAAGCTTCTCCATCTTTGGCTGCAAAGAATATAATCAATCTGATTTCAGTGTTGACCATCTGGTGATGTCCATGTGTAGTCTTCTCTTGTGTTGTTGGAAGAGGGTGTTTGCTATGACCAGTGCATTTTCTTGGCAAAACTCTATTAGTCTTTGCCCTGCTTCATTCCGTATTCCAAGGCCAAATTTGCCTGTTACGCCAGGTGTTTCTTGACTTCCTACTTTTGCATTCCAGTCCCCCATAATGAAAAGGACATCTTTTTTGGGTGTTAGTTCTAAAAGGTCTTGTAGGTCTTCATCAGTTCCGTTCAGTTCAGTCACTCAGTCATGTCCGACTCTTTCCAACCCATGAATTGCAGCACACCAGGCCTCCCTGTCCATCACCAACTCCAGGAGTTCACTCAGACTCCCATCCATCAAGTCAGTGATGCCATCCAGCCATCTCATCTTCTGTTGTCCCCTTCTCCTCCTGCCCCCAATCCCTCCCAGCATCAGAGTCTTTTCCAATGAGTCAACTCTTCGCATGAGGTGGCCAAAGTACTGGAGTTTCAGCTTTATTATCCTTCCTTCCAAAGAAATCCCAGGGCTGATCTCCTTCAGAATGGACTGGTTGGATCTCCTTGCAGTCCAAGGGACCCTCAAGAGTCTTCTCCAACACCACAGTTCAAACGCATCAAATCTTCAGCACTCAGCCTTCTTCACAGTCCAACTCTCTCATCCATACATGACCACAGGAAAAACCATAGCCTTGACTAGACGGACCTTAGTCGGCAAATTAATGTCTCTGCTTTTGAATATACTATCTAGGTTGGTCATAACTTTTCTTCCAAGGAGTAAGCGTCTTTTAATTTCATGGCTGCATCACCATCTGCAGTGATTTTGGAGCCCCCCAAAATAAAGTCTGACACTGTTTCTACTGTTTCCCCATCTATTGCCCATGAAGTGATTGGACCAGATGCCATGATCTTCATTTTCTGAATGTTGAGCTTTAAGCCAACTTTTTCACTCTCCTCTTTCACTTTGATCAAGAGGCTTTTTAGCTCCTCTTCACTTTCTGCCATAAGGGTGGTGTCATCTGCATATCTGAGTTGATTGATATTTCTCCCGGCAATCTTGATTCCAGCTTGTGTTACTTCCAGTCCAGCGTTTCTCATGATGTACTCTGCATAGAAGTTAAATAAGCAGGGTGACAATATACAGCCTTGATGTACTCCTTTTCCTATTTGGAACCAATCTGTTGTTCCATGTCCAGTTCTAACTGTTGCTTCCTAACCTACATACAGATTTCTCAAGAGGCAGGTCAGGTGGTCTGGTATTCCCATCTCTTTCAGAATTTTCCACAGTTTATTGTGATCCACACAGTCAAAGGCTTTGGCATAGTCAATAAAGCAGAAATAGATGTTTTTCTGGAACTCTCTTGCTTTTTCCATGATCCAGTGGATGTTGGCAATTTGATCTCTGGTTCCTCTGCCTTTTCTAAAACCAGCTTGAACATCAGGGAGTTCACGGTTCACATATTGCTGAAGTCTGGCTTGGAGAATTTTGAGCATTACTTTGCTATCATGTGAGATGAGTGCAATTGTGCGGTGGTTTGAGCATTCTTTGGCATTGCCTTTCTTTGGGATTGGAATGAAAACTGACCTTTTCCAGTCCTGTGGCCACTGCTGAGTTTTCCAAATTTGCTGGCATATTGAGTGCAGCACTTTCACAGCATCATCTTTCAGGATTTGAAACAGCTCAACTGGAATTCCATCACCTCCACTAGCTTTGTTCGTAGTGATGCTTTCTAAGGCCCACTTGACTTCACATTCCAAGATGTCTGGCTTTAGATTAGTGATCACATCATCATGATTATCTGGGTGGTATATGGTTAAAATAGTATATTTTATACTATGTAACTTTTACCATAATAAAAAAGGCACAAAGAAAATTCCCCAGAGCAGTGGCCTACTCTTATGACCTCTTTTAACCTTTATTGCTTCCTTAGAGATCCCACCTTTAAGTATAGTCACATTAGGTGTTAGGGTTTCAATATGTGAATTGGGAAGGAAGGTAAGAAAAATTCAGTCTATAACAATGCTATTTTTTAAAATTAAATGTGAAGGAGTAATTTTTTGAAATATTCTAAAATCAAAAGTTACAGCTGAAATAGTTCTGTATTACTGGGGATGTTCAGCAGTATCAATATTCAGCATTGTTTTCTCCACCCCCCACCCCCCCGCCGGGAAGTGCATAATTATCGATACCTGATAAATGTTCTGGCACTTTGAATACAGGAATATGAGAAAGGATTCTCATTTAAATTTAGAAAAATTTCCAAGAATGATCAACACAAATGCTCAGTTGGAAAAACAGAAACAGAGGTACGTGTAGTGTTCTTTTCCCCATAAAGCCAGAATCCTCCACAGATGGCATTGTTTTAAGTAGAGGGCAGTTGAAGCCAACTGGCAATTTCATGGATAAGCACAGTGCCAATTCTGTATTTTAATGTGTCAGTGCTAAGAAATAGTGGTTTAGACTCACTCTTGCATTATCATAGGCTCAGAACTAAGTAATGGTGTTTCTTTCCAGACAGCATTCTTAAAATGGGAAATCCAGTGGCACAGAATGCCCTATTTTCTGTGAGCAATGAAGCATGTCTACAGCAGTTACCTTTTGTGGATGGAAAACATTCTGAAACTGGATATCAAACAAGTCTAAAGTGTTTTATTGGTGTACATGTGTTGTAGCCCACACTTATTTTAATAGTCAAGACTGGCATCTTTGAAGAAATAGTTTAGAAATGTGATAATGGGAATTGCAGCTTCACTACCTTCTTTGCCCCCTTCCTGCCCATATCTGCTAGGTAAAATATGGGAGCACATTCATTTCACAAATCCATATTTCTTAATCCCATGAAAAAGACATTAAGAAAACATTGTCCACAGTTGAAGCAAAAGATATATAAAACTCTGAAGTATTCTATATAGTACCTACGTTTACTTCTCTCACAGCATTGATTGTGATATTTTGGTTTCCTATCTACATTTTTGTTTTTTCAACAGAAAGACAAGCTTCCTAAAGAAGATATTTTCTGTAATCTCTTTATTGCCAGTGACCAGAATAGTACCTGTAGTGCTTGCTAATTGAAGGAGTGAAATATGAATCAGTCATGCTGCCCAGCACAGAATAATCTCGGTCATTCTGAGAAACAAATGATACCCTTGACAACTTTGGCAAAGAGCCTTATGAAATAGGATTATGAAAATGACTGTTACTAATTAGTGTTAAATCACAATTACAGTTAATTTCCAGCTGCAGTTTCTAACCATTTATGTCTGTAGATTCTGTATAATGCTAGTGTTCTCAGGATAGTAAAGCCATTTTATCACCACTGTTGAATGACTAAAGATCACCTGATACCAGGGGCTATGTTTACCAGGACAGTGCCTTAATCTCATTCTAAATAACTTCCAAGAGCAAACTTCTTTTTTTTTTTTTTTAAATTTTGCAGTTTCCTTTGAAGAATCTGCACATCACACTTGAATCTGAGTAGAGTGTTGTTATAACTCTCATGACCTCAATTGAATATCAGGATTGCAAATTCACTGTGAACTACTGGCCCTGCTTGCAATTGCTCTGCTTACACGCTATGGTTTGTAGAACTTTCACCTCTAAACTGATGTAGTTTGCACACCGCAGGCATTATCTCATTTTAGCTTCAAATCAACACTATAGGGAAGGGAACAAAGAGAGATGAGATGACTTGCTTGGGGCCACAGAGCTGATAGCTGTCCTGAGGCCCCAGCCTTGGTTTCCCAACTCCAAGATGGCTCTCATTTCACTGATGTTGGTAAAAAGGATCGGACTTTCAGCAATTCCAGATGTTTGTCATGGGCATTTAGATGAAGCAGAAACCCAATTATGTAGTCCTCTGAGCCTTTAAGCTGCTTCTATTTAGAGCTCTCTGTTGGTCTGCTTCCAGACAGAAAAGAAACTTTCCCCACATTTAGTCACCAGGACATAGGTTCACAGATATGTTGCTCTTCCATCATGCCTCCAAAGCATTAGCTAAGGACAGAGTTTCCCAAGTTTCAGAGGGGGGCTAGATTGAATAATTTATCAACATACTTGCCAGTAGATTATGCTGTCCTTTGACCACTTTTTGCAACACTGGAATTTATTCTGATTGCAAGACAGTGTGTATTTTAGTAGTAAACAAGAACGAAATGAATAAACTTGTTGTAGACAGAAGAGTATTTAACATAATAAAAGAAGGTAGATATTTTATAAGTTATTTCTCTTGGGAATTCTCAAAGTAGCCAACAATCACTTGAAACAATCATTTGTTTTATTTTAGCGCTGAATTCTGCCTTACAGTGGTGCCTTTCTAGGAGCATCCTAACTGGATACCAGATTGTTCATTTCCAATATGTCTACCATTCTTAATTCTCAGAAATTAATATTTGACAAGGGACCACAGAAAGCCTGGTGCTATATCATACCATCTTCATTTAAAGAAAAATACTCCTTTTGAATGTAAAAGCAAAGACTTTTATTAGTATTAAGGCTGAAATATACATATTTTTTTATTCCCTGATGCGTTTTGATATTTAAATTTGGTATGCATGCAATTTCTCCTATTGTATTTTCTTTTTCTTTCTCTCTTATGGAAAAAGGAGTCAATGTATGTGGTTGAATGTAAAATACCAAATCTGGATCTATTTATGGATCTGCATTTTAATGAATTTTTAGGCAGAGTTCTTTTGTGGGAATTCCTTCCTCCTCAATCCCCAAGACAACACCTGAACTTGATGATATAGCTTTTATTGTAGGGATTTTTTTCTTCACTTTTCAAGTAAAATCTATTGACTCAGCCTTTTCTGTATCTGAGGAAATAGAGAGCTCAAAATCATGTATTCAAAAGCCTTTCACACTGATTTTGAGAAGTAGGTTTGTAATATTTTGAGAAGGGTCTGGTTATTCAGAGAGGAGTTTCAAGATATTTATTGAGAATTCAGACTTTTCCCAATAAAGTAAAACAAATATTGTAATAAAACATTACAATTTTTATAAAACAAAGAAGAATTTTAAAGCATTGTATACATTTTGCAAATGAGAAAATAGAGAGCTGTTCTGTGGTTAGATTTACTTCTTAACAGTTGATTCTTTTGACCAAAATAGAACCTGCCGTCCTGGAATGTCCATTTTTTTCCTCAGCTCGGAGATGCATGTCACAGATTTTGACATTCCAATCAAGTTATCTTTTCCCAAAGGAATCCAATCAAGACATTCTACTAAATAGCCAGAGACACTCAGATGACCCGGAGAGGCTAGGTTCTCCTGGAAAAAATCCTTCATTTTCTGCCTCTTTCTGAATCAGGTTATACTTGATTCACCCAACATTTTGAGAAGCTGACGTTTAATTTTACAGAGGTTCATTCTGTGTCCACAGTTAGTGAGTGATGTCATCTGTAGAAGTTCAGCAGAGGTGCTGTCCCTTAGGAAGTTCACAGTATGGAATGGAAACTGAGAGTAAAAACTGTAACTGCTAAATCTGCATGTAAAATGCACTCAGTTTTCCCTGCAGGCAGCAAAGAGAGGTGGTGTGGGGCACTGGACTTTGTCCAGGAATTTGCTTCCTTCCTTCAGCAGATGCCTTAGCAACTACCTTGGATATGGTTGTGGACTGCATCATAATTCCAGCATGTAAAATGGGTGATATGTAACACAGGTCCTTTGAAAGTAGTTTACTGTGACGAGAAGATGCGTTGTGCTTCTTCTGAGTAAGAAAATAGTGTTCCCTAATGCTTGGAAATTCAGACACCAGGATGTAGAATGACCTACTTAGCCATTGTAGGGCATGCTATTACATGGGGAAGGGTCTGTTACGTGAGCAAAAAGCGAGCATGAAACATCAGATCCAGCCTGCTGGATTTATGACTCCATAAAAATGAGGCTGTCTGTGGGTTTGCTAATAGCAACATTTTCACACCTGGCAATCACCATGTGGCTTGTTACTGAAATCACACACTAGGAGGACTTTATCTGTAGGCTCTTTGGAATGGGTATGGATTGAGAGCAAAGAAAACTACCTGACAAGGCTTGATCACCTTCATTCTCATGCAGCTGACTTTTCCAAAGAGCTTGCAAAAAGAGGATTTAAT
Source organism: Oryx dammah (assembly GCF_014754425.2). Lineage (NCBI taxonomy): Eukaryota > Metazoa > Chordata > Mammalia > Artiodactyla > Bovidae > Oryx > Oryx dammah. The sequence continues at coordinate 27,866,330 of NW_024070210.1, forward strand.
GTGGACCTTTGCTCTGGTGAGAAAACTATGAAAGTAGATTTGAATTTGGTAGTTTTGCCAAACTGCAAAATCTCTATTTTACATTCCTAGGCCATTCTACTTGGCATACTCCTTTTAGATGGATGTTTTAATTATGAACCAGAAATTCTATGGAGGTTGGCAACAGTTATGAAGCTCAAACAATGCAGAGGGAGAGACTTTAAAAATGCAAAACATCAATCAGAGCAAGTCTGTCCACAGAAAAGACTTGCAACAAATGCAATTATACGAAAGTGTATCTGATGATTGAAGGGTAAGCTGACTTTAATAACAAGATATAAGAGATTTGGATCTCCAGCTTTTGAACTTTTATAAAGCAAACACATCACTCTTTTTCTGAAAGCAAGGCACCTCTGCATTTCCCATGGTCAAATATCCAAATAGTTGAAACCAATAGATAATTGTTGCCATAAAGCTTTAAATCATTCAGGCATTTTCTCATTTTGTCCAAATCCTCTTTGGAAAAATATGTCCAAATTGGAAAACTGATACTTTTAGTGTAGATTTCAGACAGTGGAAGTATTCAACACTCAGATGTGCTCTACTTTGTCAAAGATGCAGCTGATTAATTTCGACTAAAGGATATCAGTAATGCAGTTAATACCACCAAAATACAGTTAAGCTAAAGTAAATGACCAGGATGGACTTCCCTGGTGATCCAGTGGTTAAGACTCCGTGCTTCCACTACAGCGGCCTTAGGTTCAATCCCTAGGGAAGTTCTGCATGCCACACTATGTGGCCAAAAAGAAAAAAAAAAAAAAAAAGAATGACCAGGGTTACAATAAAGGCAAAGTATAACAATTCATACAGCTAAGAAGTAGTTCTTTTAAATATAGAACAAAGGCAAAAGTATTCCTTTATTGAATTATAACAGACTTTTTTTCTCAAAACTAAAAATTTGAGATCACATCTTTAAACTATGGGACAATGGAATCATCAAGATTTAGACAAATACAGGAGAGCTTGGGAAAAGAATATATTACAAGGAAAAAGATATGTGCCACTTGAATTGCAGGTTTATAAAAGCAATCAGTCACCTATCCTATGACTTCCGCTGCCTTCTCAAGGATCAGCTTTGTCCCCACCTTCTCCACGGGCCTCCCCACCTACTCCAGCTCCACAGGACCTCTTCCTTCTCTTTACCCTTGTACCACCCACCACTGTGTCATTTATTCAGTGTTTACTGTATGCTATTTTGGAGGGCTATATGTATTGAACAGATGCCCTGTCCCCACACATTGACGGTCAAACTCTTGAAAACAGAGAAATGTCTATTATCCCCTACATCCGACTGTTCTTTGTGCTCCAGCACTCCTCTGACATTCGTTGATCGAATGAGTAGTGCTATTGCAGAGTTCATTACTTTGAAGCACTGTGTGCTGCTGCCCTTTCTGGCAGCAGAGCCCGATACCCATGGGGGAGTAAGTACTAAGAGTAAAGTAGCAGGAAAAGAGATATCCAATTTCGTATTTTTTAAAATTCTGATAACTACTGGGATCATTTTGAATACATCTTTAATAGGAATTTGCAAAGATTACATTTTTGAGAAATTAAAAACGTTCCTTGGGAAATCAAAGATAAAAAATGTAGACTTGCCATGGGGTAACTCTGAGCAGATGTATTTTAACTGATTAAAACATGTCCAAAAATATTAAGGGAAAATAGTAATATTGGGGACTCTCCAAGAGGTACCTGAATTCTTTTTTTTGCCAGTAGTAGGCGCTGAATTTAGGATGAATCTTTAGTTGTTGTTTTAGTGAAAAGAGAAAAAGGGAAAATATGTCCCAAACACATGGCTCTTTCTTTTCTAACAAACTCAGGGGGGAAAGTGGACCACAGCTTCCACCTGATTCAGAACTAAAAGCAGTTTTGTTTACACCCATAGTCAAAGGATGTCTATGCTCTTTCATAGGGTATGTTCCAGGATCTATCTTTGTGAGAACTTGAGAGCCAGCTTTGGGTTCAAGAGTGTGATCTTGGGCACATGAGTCTACTTAGCATATCTCTTTGTACATCTATGAAATGAGATAACAGTAAATAAATATGCAAGAGGTGCCTCTTAAGTGCCAGATACTTTTGTAAATCAGGACTATTAGGAGTGAATAAAATGAATAGTTTCCTGTCCTCCTGGGGCTTAGAGTCTTGCACCCTCCTCATAGGGTTTTTGCAAATATTAAATGCATAGAGACTATCCCACGGGGGTCTTAGCGGAGATTAGTGGTATTGATGGGGATGATGATGGTGATGAAGATGTTGATAAGGATGCGTTTCATAAGTGTCTGTGCCAGACTGGTATGCTAAGACCCTCTCAAAATTCTAATGGGAAGAAAAGGTCAACCTTTAGTCTCAGTATTACTGTATTATCTCAACTTCACATATTCAGCATGCATAACCTCCATTAGGGTTAAAATCGCAGCTGTGGTCCCTAACATTTGAGGAAATGATTTTGCTAATGATACATGTTAAGAGAACAGGCAGGGGTTATGATGTCAAGCATAGCTCCTGGCCCTTTTAACCCATAAATTGCATTTCTCTAATGCAGGTTAATGAACACACTTCCATCCTCTGTTTTTTTTTTGTGTGTGTGTGTGTGTGAAGATTAGTATTACCAATTTAACTTGATCTAAAATGTGTACTTTAGCTAACGGTTCTAAACTCATGCTGAATTTTATCTATAAAATTTGATTGTCCGAGCACTCTGCAATCTATTGAAATACTGTCCTATTAACTATGACCTGTGGATATAGAAATAGTTATTACATAAATGTGTTTCACTAATGGGAAACACTCAGGAGGCACTGGGAAAAATAGAAAAGGACTTTTCTAATCTGTGCTTAGTATTAACCTCGTAGTTCTATAGACCAAGAACTAAGTCTACTCTCATTCAGAGCCTCGAGCTAAATTTGAATTGCAAATTCAAATTTGAACTTCTTTTAGAAGTAAGAGGCAACGACATTTTGCTTCCATAAGAATTTTAGCTTCACCTGCCCTTAACATTCTGGCATCTTTGAAGGACTTAATTAAAAAAAATATATTTGCATCCATTCATCTGCTTGTGAAAAAACATAATAGAGAGCCCTCTGGTATGGGAAGAATGAGATATATTGCTTTAACAAGCTCATTCCACCAGTCAAATTTGTCAAAGTAAAGGTGAATTAATATCTTTCTTTTTTTAATATTCTCTGCAAGAAAAAGTTGCTCATTTTATTCATGTTTGACATTTCATAGTAAAGGTAAAATTCATTTTTAATGAAAAACATCCCACAGGGTTATTAATTAAAAGAAATGCAGGAAGAGAGAACTGTCATTTAAAAAGAGCAACTCATGAATTAGAGAAAGTCCCTAGTCAAAAATACAGCTCAGGGAAGTTCTCTCTCCAGGACAGGTGGCAGACCGGGCCATTGAAGTGAACTTCACCTATACCCTGGATGGTACCTGTGTCATCTGGGCATGAAGTACTTTTACAGCAAAGCCATGGTAACTTAAAGAAGTAACTCCTTGAGCTTAGTACTTAGTACTCTTATTATACTTCTTACATTTAGTCCATTTTTCTCACAGGATTGTAAACGACTTGAGGTCAAAGATTGTGAATAGTGTAATCATGGCATCTACTAGCATTTTATGTGTTGTTCAAATAATGTTTGACAAATGAGTGAATCAATATTTGGAGTGCATCCTATTTGTAAGAGGACTGAACATAGTTATCATGTACACGGATTTATATTCCCCGATCAAATTGCCAACATCCACTGGATCATTGAAAAAGCAAGAGAGTTCCAGAAAAAAATCTATTTCTGCTTTATTGACTATGCCAAACCCTTTGACTGTGTGGATCACAAGAAACTGTGGAAAATTCTGAAAGAGATGGGAATACCAGACCACCTGACCTGCCTCTTGAGAAACCTGTATGCAGGTCAGGAAGCAACAGTTAGAACTGGACATGGAACAACAGACTGGTTCCAAATAAGAAAAGGAGTATGTCAAGGCTGTATATTGTCACCTTGCTTATTTAACTTATATGCAGAGTACATCATGAGAAACGGCTGGGCTGGATGAAGCACAAGCTGGAATCAAGATTGCTGGGAGAAATATCAATAACCTCAGATATGCAGATGACACCACCCTTATGGCAGAAAGTGAAGAGGAACTAAAGAGCCTCTTGATGAAAGTGAAAGAGGAGAGTGAAAAAGTTGACTTAAAGCTCAGCATTCATTCAGAAAACGATCATGGCATCTGGTCCCATCACTTCATGGGAAATAGATGGGGAAACAGTGGAAACAATGTCAGATTTATTTGGGGGGGGCTCCAAAATCACTGCAGATGGTGATTGCAGCCATGATATTAAAAGACACTTACTCCTTGGAAGAACAGTTATGACCAACATAGACAGCATATGAAAAAGCAGAGACATTACTTTGCCCACTAAAGTCCCTGTAGTCAAGGCTATGGTTCTTCCTGTGGTCATGTATGGATGTGAGAGTTGGACTGTGAAGAAGGCTGAGCGCCGAAGAATTGATGCTTTTGAACTGTGGTGTTGGAGAAGACTCTTGAGAGTCTCTTGGACTGCACGGATATCCAACCAGTCCATCCTAAAGGAGATCAGTCCTGAGTGTTCATTGGGAGGACTGATGTTGAAGCTGAAGCTCCAATCCTTTGTCCACCTGATGCAAAGAGCTGACTCATTTGAAAAGACCCTGATGCTGGGAAAGATTGAGGGAGGAGAAGGGGACAACAGAGGATGAGATGATTGGATGGCATCACTGACTCAATGGACATGGGTTTGGGTGGCCTCTGGGAGTTGGTGATGGACAGGGAGTCCTGGCGTGCTGCAGTTCTTGGGGTCACAAAGAGTTGGACACAACTGAGCGACTGAACTGAACTGAGCATAATAATATCTCTAAGAAAAGTTTAAAAAGGTTAGATTTTTTTAAGAATTGTTTGAAGAGGAGCTTATGTCATAAAAATCTGCAGTAGAGACAGGTTGTAAAAAAAATTATAATTTTTCTCTTTATGCATTCATATCTCCCTACCACCTTCTAAAACTTCTAGTTTTGCCTCTACCCTTACTCCCCAAGCTTTATTCTCCATGTAGCTTTTTGGAGCTTAGAAACACCTACTCTTCTGTTGACTATAACATCTTTTGGAGTGTTATAGAGGTCTGAAGGATCTAAGATATAAAAACCCATTGTCTAACTCATATTTGCAACCAATCAAGTTATTAAATTATGACTATTACTACTGATAAAGCAGATTGGAGGTTGTAGCTTTAGAGCTTTATCAAGTGGACTTTCTAGTACCTTAGCCCTGAATCAGGAAGATTCACTCCAAGTGATCACATGCCCAGCATGGGTGGAAAGCCATTGCTAAAGTGGCAACTGCCTACCCAGGGTTGTGACCACCTTTGTGATCCCTTGTTCCTGACTGAAAAGAGATGGAGAAGATGAAGTCTTTAGATTCTGAGTGAAGACTCTTCTGACACTAAGGGTAACCAGGGAAATGGCTGCTCTGTAAGGGAATTGTGGATGCTTCCAAGTGTGCAGTATTTCCTTCCCAGAGATTTCTGGCACTTTAGGTCTACACTAGGACATCTGGTCCACGTGAGAAGCAGGGCACTGACTAGTATCCAGTCTGTCTGTCTTGTTTAGGGCTTCTGTGATTAATGCCTGCCCCCTGGCCAATCCTCAGTCCCCTGTAGTCCTTATCTTAAGTATCTCTCTGGCCACTGGCTCTAACGACTCTTCCAATGATTGCTTAAATAAAAATGGATAAAATACATGTGATTGGTTCTCCGAAAGTTTTAAACTATATGTGCTGTGTGCTCAGTCGCTCAGTCATGTCCAACTCTTGCGGCCCTATGGACTATAGCCTGCCAGGCTCCTCCTCTGTCATGGAATTTCCCAGGCAAGAATACTGGAGTGGATTCCCACTTCATACTCCAGGGAATCTTTGACCAGGGAATATACTCCAACCCAGGAACTGAATCCACATCTCTTGTATCTCCTCCATTGGCAGGCAGATTCTTCACCACGAGTACCACGTGGGAAGCCCATTTTAAATTATATATTGTATAGATCTTTTAAATCATCCTCTTTTAGAGAGTTGATCAACTTGGTGCTTTAGAACATTCCCTATGATGTTAAATATCTGAGGAAATACTGCTTTTGCTGGAAAGTCAGACTCAATACTGATTTTAGGTTAAAGTTGCCTTGTCTAGGATGACAACCACTCATAGCATGAGGACAGCTTGTCATTCTTTACAAGTAACATGACTGCTGCTCCGTCTTGGACAACACAGGCCTTAAGGAGGGGGGATGAGTGATTCTTTAAGACTTTCTACATTATGAGTATGATCTTCATAGACAAACTGAGTAACCAGCTACTGAATTGATTTGCCATGCAAGATCACTTTTGTACATTAAAAGCCTGACAATTTGACTTTCACTCTTGCTGTCAATTTGTATAATATAAGTGTCTTATAGGAAAGCAAGTGGTAAAGAACTCTGCTAAACTCCAGGTCAAAGCAAAATGTAGGGGAGAAGACTAAACTGTGTAAGTCTGTTGATATTAATATATCCTTGAAAGGACATACCCTTTACATTCTTCATGGTTACTTATCTCAGTTCCTTCCTTCTCCATTCATTGCACCTAAGAGTCTTTTAGATTCGAAATCAGATTTTGAATTAGGCATTCTGAAAGCTGTGATATTTTACTTGATTTTTTTTTCCCAAAATTCTGATTCTTTTTCTTTATATCTATATGTGGATATAGATAGATATAAATAGACATAGATTTTTTTTTTACTTGGTTTGATGTCAAAAAGTCCATTTGTACATGTTCTGAGAGTATTTGTGGTAATATGAAAAAGAAATTATTGACTAAGAATGAGAGAATCTGTATTTAAACCAAGGTAACATTTCTTATTTACTTTTTATATTGAGTGGCCACCTTAACCTGTTGTGCCTCAATCTGGTCATCTTTAAAACTGAAATAGTTGTAATATCTGACACATTTGTAGCTCTTGAAGTTTAGGAATCTATTTAAAGTGCAATATTTTATGTATCCTTCAGGGATCATATCTCCATTTAATAAATGAGAAAACCAGGGCCTATAAAAGCAACATAACTTACCAAGACCTCTCAATATTAAATGGTGAATAACAGTTCTGGAACCAAAACCTGTCTTCAGAAAGTCTACTAATTTTTCCCTTATATGAATATGTTCTACAGAACTCAGGGAATTATTAAAAGAAGTTAAGTGAGGTAGAGCAAAAAGGGTTTTAAAAAATCAATAGCTATACAAGGGTATATTAATATTTAATAAAGCAAGATTGTTTTTTACTAATGAAACCCTTGAGATTCTTACTTTTCTCTTTAGTTCCTTGAGATTAGAAGAATTCAAAGCTCGTATGAAATAAGTTAATAGAGAGGTAAACATTTGGATAGCAATTTTTAAAATTAATTAATTTATCTTAATTGGAGGTTAATTACTTTACAATATTGTGGTGGTTTTTGCCACATGTCGACATGAATCAGCCATGGGTGTACATGTGTCTCATCATCCTGAAACCCCCTCCCATCTCCCTCCCTACCCCATCCCTCTGGGTTGTCCCAGAACATCAGCTTTGAGTGCCCTGCTTCATGCATCAAAAATGCACTGGTCATCTATTTTACATATGGTAATATACATGCTACTGCTGCTGCTGCTAAGTCGCTTCAGTCATGTCCGACTCTGTGTGACCCATAGACAGCAGCCCGCCAGGCTCCCCCGTCCCTGGGATTCTCCAGGCAAGAACACTGGGGTGGGGTGCCATTGCCTTCTCTGGGTAATATACATGTTTCAATGCTATTCTCTCATATTGTCCCATCCTCACCTTCTCCTACATAGTCCAAAAGTTTGTTCTTTACATCTGTGTCTCTTTTGCTGTCTTGCATATAGGGTTGTCATTACCGTCTTTCTAAATTCCATATGTATGTGTTAATATACTGTATTGGTATTTCTCTTTCTGGCTTACTTCACTCTGTATAATAGGGTCCAGTTTCATCTTCCTTATTAGAACTGACTCAAATGCATTCTTTTTTATAGCTGAGTAATATTCCATTGTGAATATGTACCACAACTTCCTTATCCATTCAATCTGCTGGTGGATATCTAGATTGCTTCTATGTTCTAGCTATTGTAAACAGTGCTGCAAAGAACACTGGGGTACATGTGTCTCTTTCAATTCTCTTTTCCTCACTGTGTATGCCCAGCAGTGGGATTGCTGTCATATGGCAGTTCTATTTCCAGTTTTTTAAGGAATCTCCACACTGTTCTCCATAGTGATTGTACCAGTTTGCATTCCCACCAACAGTGTAAGAGGGTTCCCTTTTCTCCATACTCTTTCCAACATTTATTGTTTGTAGACTTTTTAATGGCAGCCATTCTATCTGGAGTGAGATGATATTTAATTGTGGTTTTGATTTGCATTTCTGCAATAATGAGTGATGTTGGGCATCGTTTCATGTATTTGTTAGCCATCTGTATATCTCCTTTGGAGAAATGTCTGTTTAGTTCTTTGGCCCATTTTTTATTTGGGACATTTATTTTTCTGGTATTGAGCTGCATAAGGTGCTTGTATATTTTAGAGATTAATTCTTTGTCAGTTGCTTCATTTGCTATTATTTTCCCTCATTCTGAAGACTGACTTTTCACCTTGCTTTTAGTTTCCTTTGTTGTGAAAAATCTTTTAAGTTTAATTAGGTCCCATTTGTTTATTTTTATTTCCATTTTCTGGGAGGTGGATCATAGAGGATCTTGCTGTGATTTATATCAGAGAGTATTCTGCCTATGTTTTCTTCTAAGAGTTTTATAATTTCTGGTCTTACATTTAGATCTTTTATCCATTTTGAGTTTAGTTTTGTTTATGGTGTTATAAAGTGTTCTAGTTTCATTTACAGGTGGTTGACTAGTTTTCCCAGCACCACTTGTTAAAGAGATTGTCTTTTCTCCATTGTATATTTTTGCCACCTTTGTCAAAGACAAGGTGTCCATAGGTGTGTGGATTATCTCTGGGCTTTCTATTTTGTCCCACTGATCTATATTTCTGTCTTTGTGCCAGTACCATACTGTCTTAATGACTGTAGCTTTGTAGTTGGATAGCAGTTTTTAAACTTGATTTTTAGTCTTTGGACTTAATTATTTTTAAAGAATTTGTTTCTTACAAAAATATGTATCTTTGTAGTTGATTTAAAATATTATGTTAGTTTCTGTTGTACAGAAAAGTGAATCAGATATATATATATATATATATATATATATATATATATATATATAATATCCACTGTTTTCTAGACTCTTTTCCCATGTAGGCCATTACAGAGTATTGAGAAGAGTTCCCTATGCTATATAGTAGGTTCCTTATGCTGACTGTATAGAGCTTCTCCATCTTTGACTGCAAAGAATATAATCAATCTGATTTCAGTATTGACCATCTGGTGATGTCCATGTGTAGAGTCTTCTCTTGTGTTGTTAGAAGAGGGTGTTTGCTATGACCAATGTGTTCTCTTGGCAAAACTCTTCTAGCCTTTGCCCTGCTTCATTTTGTACTCCAAGGACAAATTTGCCTGTTACTCCAAGAATCTCTTGACTTCCTACTTTTGCATTCCAGTCCCCTATGATGAAAAGGACATCTTGTTTGGGTGTTAGTTCTCGAAGATATTGTAGGTCTTCATGGAGCCAGTCAACTTCAGCTTCTTTGGCATTAGTGGGGCATAGACTTGGATTACTGTGATATTGAATGGTTTGCCTTGGAAACTAACAGAGATCATTCTGTCATTTTTGAGATTGTACCCAAGTACTGCACTTTCAGACTCTTTTGATGACTGTAAGGTCTACTCCATTTCTTCTAAGGGATTCTTACCCACAGTAGTAGATATAATGGTCATCTGAATTAAATTCACCCATTCCAGTCCATTTTAGTTCACTGATTCCTAAAATATTAGTGTTGACTCTTGACATCTCCTGTTTGACCACTTCCAATTTACCTTGATTCATGGACCTAACATTCCAGATTCCTATGCAGTATTGTTCTTTACAGCGTCAGACTTTACTTTCACCACCAGACACATCTACAACTGGGTGTTTTTTCTGCTTTGACTCAGCCTCTTCATTCCTTCTGGAGCTATTTCTCATCTCTTCTCCTGTAGCATATTGGGTACCTACCGACCTGAGGAGTTCATCATTCAGTGTCCTATCTTTTTGCCTTTTCATACTGTTCATGGGGTTCTCAAGGCAAGAATGCTGAAGTGGTTTGCCATTCCCTTCTCCAGTAGACCACGTTTTGTCAGAACTCTCCACCATGACCCTTCCATCTTGGGTGACCATACATGGCATGCTTCATGGTTTCACTGAGTTAGATAAGGCTGTGTTCCATGTGAATGGGATTAGTTCCCTTATAAAAGGGGCCTTAGAGAGTAACGTCGACATATATACACTACCATATGTAAAACAGATAGCTAGTAGGAAGCTGCTGTATAGCACAGGCAGCTCAGCTCAGTGTTCTGTGAAGATCTAGAGGTGTGGAATGGGGGGATGCTGGGAGGCTCAAGAGTGGGGGATAGATGTAAACATATAGTTGATTCACGTTGTTGTACAGCAGAAACTAACACAATGTTGTGAAACAATTATACTCCAATTAAAAAAAATTAAAAAAAGAAAAACAAACACAAACTTGGTAGGGCAAAATAGAGTGTTGCAAATAATAAATGTTCAATTAGTTATTAAAATAAAAAACAATAAGAGACGCAAGAAACTCCCTCACCCCATTCCACCATGTGAAGGCATAGAGAGAAGAGACTGTCTATGAAACAGAAAAGAGGTACTAGACACAAAAGCTACTAGCATCTCCATATTGCACCCCTCCACCTCCAGAACTGTGAGATCTATATAAGCCATTTGGTTTATGTCATTTTTGTTACAACAGCCCAAACAGACTAAGACAGAGATCCACAAATATGTGGATCAACAAATATATGTTGAATGACTACTCTGTGACAAAAAGTTGAAGGAAATGAAAAGTAATAATGAAGTAAAAAACCTCTTTTAGGTGTCAGTTTTATTCTGGGAACTAATTTGGTTAATTTAATTAACCAAGTTGGAGATGGAGTCCAGTGGAAAAATCCAAATATTTACTCCTCTGAAATAAATGTAGGCAAGATACATTTGGGTGGTAAAGGACCATCCCGGCCTTAGCAGCGAGGCCAAGTTGGAGGTTTGTGTTTAAAGGCAAGTTTGTCTTTTGATGCAGATTTCTGACTCTTGCCTTTACAGAGGAAGCTGGGATCTTGGAGTTCCACTCAGGGTGCACTCAGAATCACTGTCATTCTGGGCAGCTTTGAATAAAACTCTGATGCTGGGCCTCACCCCTAGAGATTCCAATTTAAATTGGTTTGGAACAACACATAGATATCTTTTTCTTTTAATTTTATTTTTTATGTTCCCTAAGTGATTACAATGTGCAGCCAGAGTTGAAAACCATGTTTTAGGTCAGTGATTTTAAAACCATGCATAAGAATCACTTGGGGGATATTGGCTACAATTTAGATTCCTTGGGGCCTGTCCTAAAAGATTTTGATTTAGGTCATCTGAAGTAGGACCCAGGAATCTACCCTAAATGATTATAAATTGGATGCTTCTTGGAAAACACTTTGAGAAATACCACTTTTGAGCTTCAAGTGCTTGCAATCTCGTTGGTTGTTTTGTGGAAACCAGACTAGATCTTTTAATTCACTAAAATGAGTATCTAAAAAATCAGCTTTCTCAGATAGGTAAGGGAGAAGAGTATAGTTATTTCTTCCTCAATTTTTAAAAAATTTCTGGCCCTTCCCACTCATCTATAAAATTAGTTGTTTGTTGTACAAGAGTGTCTCCCCTTTTGGACTTAGACTCAGTCTATAAAATCTTTTAAGATTTTCTGCTTTGGATTATTATTGCAATGTAATTGAATTATTTTATTCACTTTATTTGGGTTTCCCAGGTGGAGCCAGAGGTTAAGAATCCATCTGCCAATGCAGGAGACACAGGAGAAGCAAATTTGATCCCTGGGTCAGGAAGATCCCCTGGAGTAGGAAATGGCAAAACACTCCAGTATTCTTGCTGAGAAAATTCCATGGACAGAGGAGCCTGTTGGGCTATAAACTATGGGACCACAAAGAGTCAGACATGACTGAGCAACTGAGCATACACACAGACACATTCACTTTATTTAGTATTTTTACATATTAAAATATAATTGTGTTAGCTTATTTTAAAGTCTGATAATAAAACCTACAAAAAATTGAAGATCTTTCAGAAATCTAAAATAAGTTGAGGGACTTCCCTGGTGGTCTAGTGGTTGACTCTCCATATCTACTGCAGCAGGTACAGGTTCCATTCCTGATTGGGAAACTAAGATAATCACTTAGTTACACTGTGTGGCAAGAAAAATTTAAAAATAAAATAATTTTGCTGTAAAAAAGTAAGTTGAATCACATATTATAGGGTACCTCATACTCTCTTTTTGTGACATTAGCAAACTAAAGTTTCTAAATATTTTGTATGCTTTTCATGCCACTTGTTTACAGATATGATTACATTGAATCCTACCAGGCCTTTGAGGAAGATATTGTGGTTCCATCGTGTAATCCAAAAAACTGAGATCCACAGAAGTTAAGACCAAAGAGTGTAACCCTGGTCTTTTCTTATAGTTAAAAATAAATCGCAGATGATTTTTATAGAATTAACAATTTGTAATACTACTTATTTAAAACACTAATTCTATTCTTTTTTGCTAGAACACAAATGTAGAGGCTGTTTTTAAAATAAAAGCAGAAAATGAAACTTTATTGCTGTGTATTGCCAGGGAAGAAGATTAGATAGATAATAGAATTTTTAGAAAATAATACTAACTTCTATTAGCCAAAGTTTCTTTATCATATTCCATTTCTCTCTCTCTGGCAATACATTTTAAAAAGTCATTCTAAGTAAGTTGCAAATATCACTCATGTGGATGAATTCTCTCTGAGCCTTATACTATTATGGGTGTGGGGAAGGAACTCAGAGATTCTACAAGATATTGGAAGAGATGACAGAGTTTTTACAATCTGAAATCTGGATAACTCAATCAATTTTAACTGAATGTTGGTTTGGCGTGTTCAGTTCGTTAAAAGAATGAGCCATGGTATGCTACTATGCTAGTAGTTCACTATCTACAGGCAATCTGTAGTACAGAGTTAGAAGATCATTCTATCTGCAGTATCATGAGCTATCCTTAATGCTTTTCTCCCATCTTAATCTAGTCTATTGACAGAACAGGTCCTTGTATTGTCAATCAACCTCTCATCTGAAAATATAATATAGTCTTTTTTCCCTACATCTGAAGCATTAAGTACCTTAGAAAAGTTCTGAAGAATAGGTCCAAGCCACTTCATCTGAAAGTATACTTGTTTTGCTGGGACCATTCCATTATAAGTCTTCTTCACATAGTGATCTACAGAGTTTAAGATTATAATGCTTGCCTTTAAAATGGGAGAAGGATGTCTTTTATATTTATAAGCATTTTCCTTTTTTTTCACACTCAGTGAAATCAAGGCATATGTTTAAGTGACTTCTACTTAAAAATAAGACATGTCTGGAAACTAGCAGATTAAGCCTAGTTAAGTAAGTAATGGAAGCCAGAAATAAGACTATTAAAGGTTTCCCATGAGTTCTTTGTTTTAAATTACAGCGTAGAGCTCATCAGTCAGTATTGCTCTAAAGAAACAGGGAGAAGGCTTTATATGTTGGTGGCTACTAATTTCATTCTTACTAAGAATTATCCAAAAATGATTTCTTGACACTAAACAATCAGCTGTGAATGTAGAGTTGATTAAACTTCATTTCTACCACAGTATTAAATATCTTTTATGTATAGCTTGTCAAAATAGCAAGGTAAGCTTACTAAAATAAAAGAAGAAAACCAGAATGAGGTTAGAGCATAGGAATGTTTTCTTTTTGGGATTATATCTCTTAAAAGTCACATTCTTTGGACTAACTTCACAGAATAGTAAGACTTTTTCAGAACGAGATGAAAGCAAGGAGAAATTTTGGGTGTAATGTTGGGAAAATCAGCAGGAGAGCAACATAGTGTAGGGAGCTGATGAGCAAGAGGAGAGAAATAGATGAAAAAGTAGATGAAATGAGGCTACCTTTGTCTGAACACCTAGGCAAGAGATATGAGGGTCATTATTATAATTGCATTTATAAGATCAGATAAGACAAATGCACGCACATATACACACAGAAAGGTTGAACAATAGACAAATGTGAAGAATGACAAGAAATGTGTCTTTCTGTAGTCAAATATATCCTCACAAATGCCCGTATACATACCTGCCTGTATACTGTGGCCACATTTTGGTTTGAAAGACATACATTGATGTCTTAGTCCATGTAATGATTCTATTACAAACTGACTCCTACTTGATTTTCTTTCTTCTATTAGTTAACCAGACTTATTTAAATGTATGATTATAGGAATAGAAAGCAGCTTAGCTATTTATAATGGTCTGTTTGTCAGAGAAAGGATTTTTAGCAGTGCTGATTCAGATTTTAAAACATTCCCATCCCACACCACCAAAAACACCATCTTACTTTGCTAAAAGGTTCACATTTGATGATATTTTATGTTTATGGCCTATCTATAAAACGCCGGTAAATGCTATTGTAAATTAAAGATAATGTGCTATTGGCAATCCTTGAGCTATGCAGCAAACTTTCCCTTCAATTCTTCAAACTTCTTGCAGGTTTATATAACAAAGAATAACACTCAAATCCTATGCCCTGAGTCTATAGGAACATAAATCTTCATCCACTTAAAATGTTCGTGCAGAACTTTCTCATAGTATTTCAATCTGCACAATGGTGCCATGGATTGAAGTTGGTGGCCCTTGGGATTTATAGTTTCAATGGGTCACAGAACTCCCTATGCTCCTTAACAGGTTTCTCTGTTAAGATGGTAAATATTGGTATTTAGTAAACAATATGTGGGGCTTTCCAGGTGACGCTAGCAGTAAGGATCCCAGTAGCCAATGCAAGAGACTTGGGTTCAATCCCGGGTCTGGAATATCCCCTGGAGAGGAATATGACAACCCATTCCAGTATTCTTGCCTGGAGAATCCCCATGAACAGAGGAGCCTGCTACGCTACAGTCCATGGGGTCTCAAAGAGTCTGACATGACTGGAGTGACTTAGCATGCTAACAATATCTTAGACGTCCTTCAGCACGCTGATGCATAAGTTTTTGTTTTTCAAATGATGTGTTACCTTAGCACTGCCTCAGAACTCCCCCTCTAAGAACTCTTAAATTTACACTGACACAAAAAAGGAAACAAAAAATCCTCAAAGAGCCATGCCATTTGGACTAAAGTTTCTAAACCTTTGTTCAAATCAAACTTCAAAGAAATCTGTTAAATTTTTGAAATAACATTTAAAATGTTTCATGTCTTGGGCAATATATATTCTTGAGGGATATTTTATAAGCCGTATTAGATTCACAAAGAAGCACATGACCTCACAAGAGATTGAACACTTCTTTCAATTTAGTTAATAAGACATGCTGTAAACCACTGCCTTTGACTCTGGAACCATACTATAATTTTTACTGGACAGAAAGTTTACTGCTGCCGTTATTAATTTCCACAGATCAAGGATGACCCCTAAATATCCACATTACCATTAAAATCTACTTACAGACGAAGTTACAAGTCTGTCTAAATTCTTCCTGAAGTTGGTACTGCTCCTGATCAAGCTACTCCCACTGCCTGGCATGCCCTACATCCTCCCTACTTCTCTTTCTGTTAAGTCCTTTAAGACTCAGCTAAAATAGTACCATCTCTAAAATCTCTTTTAGAACCCTTCAGTCACTTTCCGTCTTTCATAATGTGCTTTGTATGTGTGTATGAGAGAGTTCCTTCTATTAAAGGCCTTTTAGAGTTTGATTTGTATTGAGATTTATATGGCTGTATATTCCTAAGTAGATTGCAAAGTGCTATAAGAGTGAGACTATGTTTTATTCATCATTGCTCCCTCCATCAGTCACTGCCTGACCCTCAATAGATACTTAAAAAGTGATTTCTGTTTAACTTTGGGGTGAATGTTAAGTTTATACCAGATATCCTAAATGCGATTTTAGGATTTGATAGGAAGATGAGCACTATACATTATCCATAGAATACTTACTTGGCAGGAATATATTAGCATATGCAAATCATAGTGGGCAAGGTAAATTAAAGAAATCACAATATGATATTTTAAAGTGTTTTCTCTTCCCTTTTGAATGGAGTGATACGCTTTCAGGCAATAGTGCTGAGTCTCATTCACTCACAATGAATTCTTCATGTTTCAAGAAAGTGTAAATGTCCTGGGTTCCTATGTTCAGTAACTCTTAGTAAGTAGTAGTTGTTAATAATGAATATTGCATTTATGAGCTCCCACTTTAAAAAATCTTTAAGTCATGCTTGGCAGGGATTTATTTTATTTTTTCTTTTTTAGAACCTATTTTCAGGAAGTCTGACTTCTCCACAATTAAGAATGCCATTTTTTATTACTTATCTCTTAATATAGAGAATCACTTTCACTCTATAAAACTCTGAATAGATTTATTTTAATAATAGCTCATATTTATATAGCATGGTATAAATTACATATGGACTTTTATATGTATCATCCAAGTTGATCCTCAAAACAACGCTGTGAAGTAGATAGAGTGGATTTTGTTCTCATTTTCACAGATGAATAAACAGACTCAGAGATAATCCACACCAGTCCACTTACCCTCAGTAAGCGATTCCATGGGTATAGAACCCAGGAATTCTAACTCCTGTGGCAGTCAGTATCATTCTACTTTGTGCTACCTCTAAGGAATTAGAAATCTATTTATTCACTCAACAGGTACACCTTATACATTGTGCCAGATGCTATGTGCTCTAAGCACTCAGTGTACATCAGTGAACAAAAAAACAAATATCAAGTCTTTTTTAAAGATTAAATTCAGGCTGGAAAAACAAATTCAATAAAGGAAATATATAATTTATTATATAGTAATAAATAATGTGGAGGAAAATGAAGCAAGGAAAGGGGTTGGTGCATTTTCAGAGGGTTGCAACTGTACATAGGATAATTAGACCTTGTGAAAAAGTGACTCTTGAGGCAAGACCTAAAAAAGATGGAGAGAGTCTTATGATATTGAGGGGCTTTATGCAGAGGAAATAGCAAGTGCAGAGGGCTGAAATAGGATTTTTCTTAGCATGTCTGAGGGGCAGAAATGGGGCCAAAGAGGCTGGACTGTGACAAGCAAAAGAGAGGCTAGTGAGAGATAAGATCAAAAGGTACAGAGTCTAGGAGCTACTATAAGGGCTTTGATTTCTACTCTGAATAAGACGGGAAACCATGGGAGAATTTGGAGTAGAAGGCTAGTAAGGCATGATGACATACATGCTTTAAAGATTCACTCTTGCTTCCGTCTTGTACGCTAAGAATATGTTATGGGGTAGAGAAGCAGGGAGATGTAGAAATGCAAAGTGAGAGACCAGTGAGGAGGCTATTGCACCTACTCAAGTGTTGGGGCTGCATTAGTTTGGTAAAGATGCCTTCATAAAACACCAAAATCTGGGCAGCTTAGAACAAAATTTATTGTCTCACAGTTCTGGAGTCCCCAAGTCTGAAATCAAGGTGTCAGCAGAGCTATACTCTGTCTGATGCCTCTAGGGGAGAATCCTTGCTTGCCTTTTTTAGCTTCTGTTGAATCCTTGGCATTTCTTGGCTTGTAGGTATATCATTTCAGTCATGTGGCTGTCTTCTTCCTATGTCATCACATCTTTCCACTGTATATGTCTGTCTCTGAGTTTCCTCTTTGTATGAAAACACCAGTCATATTGGTTTAGGGTTAATCCTAGAGACTTTATTTTAACTTGATTACCTCTGTAAAGACTGTTTCCAAATGAAGCCACATTCTGAAGTACTAGAGGTAAAAGCTTCAATAGATTTTTTCTGAGGGACACAATTCAGCCTGTAGTAGTGGCTTAGACCAGAATGGTATTGGTATTAGTGGAAATTGTAAGCATCAATATTTATGGACTAATGGAAGTATATATTTTCAATTATTATAAATATATACTTCAAAAGTATATAACAAATGCATATTTCTTTAGGTGATGCAAGAGGAAAGCATCTGAGGAACATCAGACATCAAATACCTCTCTTCAGTTCAAGGGGTTTCTAGGTAGCTCACATGGTCCTAAGTTGTCTTGCCTCACTGTGTTCCACTGTTTGCTTTGCCCTGTAACTGGGATAATTACCATTCCTGAGGCCACCCAAGGGAATTCCTAACTGCAGCTGCAGCTCCAGCATTCTTGTTACCTCTTTATGTCACCAAAATTGATATCAACTCTCCCTGTTGAACCTAAAAGTCTGCATGCTACAAAGCTGTCCTCCCACTTTCCAAACTGAACATCATTAAGCTTTGTTTCCTGCAATATCTCTAACAGGGTCTCAGGTATAGTGATTATATATAATCACTATATATATATAATCACTATGTATATATATATACATTTTGACATGATACCTTCCTTCATCTTGAGATGTAAAAATCCAGCCTGATCTGCACCAAGTACTTGGTTGCACTTGTCTTAATTTCAAGTGAACACATAATGTAGAACCTTATACTGGTATACGGCTACTGCATACAATATATCAATTCATGACTTTGAAAAACTTTCCTATAATATATCAGAATACTAGGTTTTTCATGGCTATCCAAAATGTTTCAATATCCAAAATGTTTCCATATTCATTTTCTAAGTAGTGACACTGATGTTAAGTAGTAATAAGAAACTTGCAATTACTACTAATTACAGTATTCTTGCCTGGAAAATTCCATGGACAGAGGAAACTTGCGGGCTACAGTCCATGGGGA
Source organism: Oryx dammah (assembly GCF_014754425.2). Taxonomy (NCBI): domain Eukaryota; kingdom Metazoa; phylum Chordata; class Mammalia; order Artiodactyla; family Bovidae; genus Oryx; species Oryx dammah. The sequence continues at coordinate 27,885,339 of NW_024070210.1, forward strand.
CGCAAAGAGTCAGTAGCAACTGAGCACATCAGCACAGCACTCTTAATATTGCTGTAAAGAGCAATATTGCATAGGAACCTGGAATGTTAGGTCCATGAATCAAGGCAAATTGGAAGTGGGCAAACAGGAGATGGCAAGAGTGAACATTGACATTTAGGAATCAGTGAACTGAAACGGACTGGAATGGGTGAATTGAACTCAGATGACCATTATATCTACTACTCTGGGCAAGAATCCCTTAGAAGAAATGGAGTAGCCATCATAGTCAATAAAAGAGTCCAAAATGTAGTACTTGGGTGCAATCTCCAAAACAACAGATGACCTCTGCTCTTTTCCAAGGTAAACCATTTGGTATCACAGTAATCCAAGTCTATGCCCTGACCAGTAATGCTGAAGAAGCTGAAGTTGAAGGGTTCTATGAAGACAAGATCTACAAGATCTTCTAGAACTAACACCCAAGAAAAGATGTCCTTTTCATTATAGGGGACTGGAATGCAAAAGTAGGAAGTCAAGAACTATCTGGCTGCTGCTGCTGCTAAGTCACCTCAGTCGTGTCCGACTCTGTGTGACACCATAGAAGGCAGCCCACCAGGCTCCCCCGTCCCTGGGATTCTCCAGGCAAGAACACTGGAGTGGGTTGCCATTTTCTTCTCCAATGCATGAAAGTGAAAAGTGAAAGTGAAGTCGTTCAGTTGTGTCCGACTCCTCGTGACCCCATGGACTGCAGCCTACCAGGCTCCTCCGTCCATGAGATTTTCCAGGCAAGAGTACTGGAGTGGGGCGCCATTGCCTTCTCCAATCTGGAGTAACAGGCAAATCCTGCTTTGTAGTACAAAACGAAGCAGGTCAGAGGCTAACAGAGTTTTGCCAAGAGAACACGCTGGTCATAGCAAACACCCTCTTCCAGCAACACAAGAGAACACTCTGCACATGGATATCACCAGATGGTCAATACCAAAATCAAATTGATTATATTCTTTGCAGTCAGAGATGGAGAAGTTCTATACAGTCAGCACAAACAAGACTGGTTGCTGATTGTGGCCCAGATTGGCTCAGATCATGAACTCCTTCTTGCCAAATTCAGACTTAAATTGAAGAAAGTAGGGCAAACCACCAGACCATTCAGGTATGACCTGAATCAAATCCCTTACAATTATACAGAGGAAGTGAGAAATAGATTCAAGGGATTAGATCTGATAGACAGAGTGCCTGAAGAACTATGGATGGAGGTTCGTGACATTGTACAGGAGGCAGTGATCAAGACCATCCCTAAGAAAAAGAAATACAAAAAGGCAAAATGGTTGTTTGAGGAGGTCTGAAGGAAATGACAACCCACTCCAGTATTCTTGCCTGGAGAATCCCATGGACAGAGGAGCTTGGTGGGCTACAGTCTACGGGTCGCAAAGAGTTGGACACGACTGAGCGACTTCACTTTCACTTTCTACAAATAGCTGAAAAAGAAGAGAAGCTAAAGGCAAAGGAGGAAAGGAAAGATATACCCATCCAAATGCAGAGTTCCAAAGAATAGCAAGGAGAGATAAGAAAGCCTTCCTCAGTGATCAGTGCAAAGAAATAGAGGAAAACACTAGAATGGGAAAGAGATCTAGAGATCTCTTCAAGAAAATTAGAGATACCAAGAGAACATTTCATGCAAAGATGGGCTCAATAAAGGACAGAAATAGTATGGACCTAACAGAAGCAAAAGTTATTAAGAAGAGGTGGCAGGAATACACAGAAGAACTCTACAAGAAAGATCTTCATGGCCTAGATAACCATGATGGTGTGATCACTCACCTAGAGCCAGACATCCTGGAATGTGAAGTCAAGTGGGCCTTAGGAAGCATCACTATGAACAAGCTAGTGGAAGTGATGGAATTCCAGTTGATGATGCTGTGAAAGTGCTGCACTCAATATGCCAGCACACAGAAAGGCCTCCCCAAACACAGCAACCTAAACAAGATGAAAAGGCAGAGAAATATTCAGCAGGTAAAGGAACATGATAAAAGCCCAGCAAACCAAACAAAAGAGGAAGAGATAGGGAGTCTAACTGAAACAGAATTCTGAATAATGATAGTAAAAATGACCCAAACTTTGGAAAACAAAATGGAGTTAAAGATTAATAGTCTGGAGACAAGGATTGAGAAGATGCAAGAAAAGTTTTACAAGGAACTAGAAGAAATAAAAAAGAATCAATCAATAATGAATAATGCAATAGCTGTGATCCAAAGCACTCTGAAGGGAACCAATAGTAGACTAACTGAGGCAGAAGATAGGATAAATGAGGTGAAAGATAGAATGGTGGAAATAAATGAAGCAGACAGGAAAAAAGAAAAAGAATTAAAAGAAATGACAACCTCAGAGACCTCTGGGACAATGTCAAATGCCCCAACACTCGATTCATAGGAGTCCCTGAAGAAAAAGACAGAAAGGCCACAAGAAAATACTTGAGGAGATAATAATTGAAAACTTCCCTAAAATGGGGAAGAAAATAGCCACCCAAGTCCAAGAAACCCAGAGAGTCCCAAACAAGTTAAACCCAAGGTGAAACACCCCAAGACACATATTAATCCAATTAATGAAGATCAAACACAAAGAACAAATATTAAAAGCATCAGGGAAAAACAATTAACCCACAAGGGGATCTCCATAAGGATAACAGCTGATCTTTCAATAGAAACTCTTCAAGCCAGAAGGGAATGGCAGGACATACTTAAAGTAATGAAAGAGAAGAACCTACAACCCAGATTACTGTAGCCAGCAAGGATCTCATTCAGATGTGAAGGAGAAATCAAAAGCTTTACAGACAAGCAAAAGCTCAGAGAATTCAGCACCACCAAACCAGCTCGCCAACAAATGCTAAAGGATCTTCTCTAGACAGGAAACACAGAAAGGGTTTATAAACTCAAACCCAAAACAACAAAATAAATGGCAATGAGATCATACTTATCAATAATTACTGTAAATGTAAATGGGTTGAATGCCCCAACCAAAAGACTAGCTGAATGGATACAAAAACAAGACCCCTGTGTATGCTGTCTACGAGAGACCAACCTCAAACATAGGGACACATACAGACTGAAAGTGAAGGGCTGGAAAAAGATATTTCACACAAATGGAGACCAAAAGAAAGCAGGAGTAGCAATACTCATATTAAATAAAATAGACTTTGAATAAAGGATGTGAAAGGAGACAAAGAAGGATCCTACATAATGATCAAAGGATCAATCCAAGAAGAAGATATAACAATTATAAATATATATGCACATAACAGAGGAGCACCACAATATGTAAGGCAAATGCTAACAAATATGAAAGGGAAAATTAACAGTAACACAATAATAGTGGGAGACTTTAATACCTCACTCACACCTATGGATAGATCAACTAAATAGAAAATTACCAAGGAAACACAAACTTTAAATGATACAACAGACCAGTTATACCTAATTGATATCTATGGGACATTTCACCCTAAAACAATGAATTTCACCTTTTTCTCAATTGCTCACAGAACCTTCTCCAGGGTAGATCACATCCTAGGCCATAAAGCTAGCCATAGTAAATTCAAAACAATTCAAATCATCTCAAGCATCTTTTCTGATCACAATGCGGTAAGATTAGATGTCAACTACAGGGGAAAAAAAAAAACTATGAAAAATACAAACATATGGAGGCTAAACAACACACTTCTGAATAACCAACAAATCACAGAAAAAATAAAAAAATAAATAAAATTATGCATAGATATGAATGAGAATGAAAACACAACAACCCCAAACCTATGGGATTCAGTAAAAGCAATGCTAAGTGGAAGGTTCATAGCAATACAAGCCTACCTCAAGAAACGGGAGAGAAATAAAATAAATAACCTAACTCTACACCTAAAGCAACTAGAAAAGGAAGAAATGAAGAACCCTAGGGTTAGTAGAAGGAAAGAAATCACAAAAATTAGGGCAGAAATAAATGCAAAAGAAATAAAAGAGACCATAGCAAAAATCAACAAAGCTAAAAGCTGGTTCTTTGAGAAGATAAATAAAATAGACAAATCATTAGCCAGACTCATCAAGAAACAAAGGGAGAAGAATCAAATCAAGAAAATTAGAAATGAAAATGGAGAAATCACAGCAGACAACACAGAAATACAAAGGATCATAAGAGGCTACTATCAGCAACTATTCTTTTTTTGGGTGTTAGTTCTAAAAGGTCTTGTAGGTCTTCATAAAACTGTTCAACTTCAGTTTCTTCAGCGGTACTGGTTGGGGCATAGACTTGGATAACTGTGATATTGAATGGTTTGCCTTGGAGACGAACAGAGATCATTCTGTCATTTTGAGATTGCATCCAAGTACTGTTTTTTGGACTTTTGTTGACCATGATGGCTACTCCATTTCTTCTGAGGGATTCCACCCGCAGTAGTAGATATAATGGTCATCTGAGTTAAATTCACCCATTTCGTCTCCAAGGCAAACCATTCAATATCACAGTTATCCAATTCTATGCCCCAACCAGTAATGCTGAAGAAACTGAAGTTGAACGGTTTTATGAAGACCTACAAGACCTTTTAGAATTAACACCCAAAAAAGATGTCCTTTAAATTATAGGGGACTGGAATGCAAAAGTAGGAAGTCAAGAAACACCTGGAGTAACAGGCAAATTTAGCCTTGGAATGCGGAATGAAGCAGGGCAAAGACTAATAGAGTTTTGCCAAGAAAATGCACTGGTCATAGCAAACACCCTCTTCCAACAACACAAGAGAAGACTCTAGACATGGACATCACCAGATGGTCAACACCAAAATCAGATTGATTATATTCTTTGCAGTCAAAGATGGAGAAGCTCTATACAGTCAACAAAAACAAGACCAGAAGCTGACTGTGGCTCAGATCATGAACTCCTTATTACAAAATTCAGACTGAAATTGAAGAAAGTAGGGAAAACCGCTAGACCATTCAGGTATGACCTAAATCAAATCCCTTATGACTATACAGTGGAAGTGAGAAATAGATTTAAGGGCCTAGATCTGATAGATAGAGTGCCTGATTAACTGTGGACTGAGGTTTGTGACATTGTACAGGAGACAGGGATCAAGACCATCCCCATGGAAAAGAAATGTAAAAAAGCAAAATGGCTGTCTGGGGAGGGCTTACAAATAGCTGTGAAAAGAAGAGAAGTTAAAAGCAAAGGAGAAAAGGAAAGAATTAAGCATCTGAATGCAGAGTTCCAAAGAATAGCAAGAAGAGGTAAGAAAGCCTTCTTCAGCAATCAATGCAAAGAAATCGAGGAAAACAACAGAATGGGAAAGACTAGAGATCTCTTCAAGAAAATGAGAGATACCAAGGGAACATTTCATGCAAAGATGGGCTCGATAAAAGCCAGAAATGGTCTGGACCTAACAGAAGCAGAAGATATTAAGAAGAGGTGGCAAGAATACATGGAAGAACTGTACAGAAATATCTTCATGACCCAGATAATCATGATGATGTGATCACTAATCTAGAGCCAGACATCTTGGAATATGAAGTCAAGTGGGCCATAGAAAGCATCACTATGAACAAAGCTAGGGGAGGTGATGGCATTCCAGTTGAGCTCTTTCAAATCCTGAAAGATGATGCTGTGAAAGTGCTGCCCTCAATATGCCAGCAAATTTGGAAAACTCAGCAGTGGCCACAGGACTGGAAAAGGGCAGTTTTCATTCCAGTCCCAAAGAAAGGCAATGCCAAAGAATGCTCAAACTACCACACAATTGCACTCATCTCACATGCTAGTAAAGTAATGCTCAAAATTCTCCAAGCCAGGCTTCAGCAATATGTGAACTGTGAACTCCCTGATGTTCAAGCTGGTTTTAGAAAAGGCAGAGGAACCAGAGATCAAATTGCAAACATCTGCTGGATCATCAAAAAAGCAAGAGAGTTCCAGAAAAACATCTATTTCTGCTTTATTGACTATCCCAAAGCCTTTGACTGTGTGGATCACAATAAACTGTGGAAAATTCTGAAAGAGATGGGAATACCAGACCACCTAACTTGCCTCTTGAGAAACCTGTATGCAGGTCAGGAAGCAACAGTTAGAACTGGACATGGAAAAACAGACTAGTTCCAAATAGGAAAAGGAGTACATCAAGGCTGTATATTGTCACCCTGCTTATTTAACTTCTATGCAGAGTACATCATGAGAAACGCTGGACTGGAAGAAACACAAGCTGGAATCAAGACTGCTGGGAGAAATATCAATAACCTCAGATATGCAGATGACACCACCCTTATGGCAGAAAGTGAAGAGGAGCTAAAAAGCCTCTTGATCAAAGTGAAAGAGGAGAGTGAAAAAGTTGGCTTAAAACTCAACATTCAGAAAACGAAGATCATGGCATCTAGTCCCATCACTTCATGGGCAATAGATGGGGAAACAGTAGAGACAGTGTCAGACTTTTTTGGGGGGGCTCCAAAATCACTGCAGATGGTGACTGCTGCCATGAAATTAAAAGACGCTTAACTCCTTGGAAGAAAAGTTATGACCCACCTAGATAGCATATTCAAAAGCAGAGACATTACTTTGCTGACTAAGGTCCGTCTAGTCAAGGCTATGGTTTTTCCAGTAGTCGTGTATGGATGTGAGAGTTGGACTGTGAAGAAGGCTGAGTGCTGAAGAATTGATGCTTTTGAACTGTGGTGTTGGAGAAGACTCTTGAGAGTCCCTTGGACTGCAAGGAGATCCAACCAGTCCATTCTGAAGGAGATCAACCCTGGGATTTCTGTGGAAGGAATGATGCTAAAGCTGAAGACTCCACCAGAAAATTACTAGAGCTGATTAATGAATACAGTCAAGTTGCAGGATATAAAATTAGCACACAGAAATCCCTTGCATTCCTATACACTAACAATGAGAAAACAGAAAGAGAAATTAAGGAAACAATTCCATTCACCATTTCAACGAAAAGAATAAAATACTTAGGAATAAATCTACCTAAAGAAACAAAAGACCTATATATAGAAAACTATAAAACATTGATGAGGGAAATCAAAGATTACACAAATAGATTGAGAAATATACCATGTTCATGGATCACCAGAATCAATATAGTGAAAATGAGTATACTACCCAAAGCAATCTATAGATTCAATGCAATCCCTATCAAGCTATCAGTGGTGTTTTTCAGAGAATTAGAACAAATAATTTCACAGTTTGTATGGAATTACAAAAAACCTCGAATAGCCAAAGGAATCTTGAGAAAGAAGAATGGAACTGGAGGAATCAACCTACCTGACTTCAGGCTATACTGAATAGCAACACTCATCAAGACAGTATGGTACTGGCACAAAGACAGAAACATAGATCAATGGAACAAAATAGAAAGCCCAGGGATAAATCCAGGCACCTACGGACACCTTATCTTGGACAGAGGAGGCAAAAATATACAATGGAGAAAAGACAATCTCTTTAACAAGTGGTGCTGGGAAAACTGGTCAACCACTTGTAAAGGAATGAAACTAGAACACTTTCTAACACCATACACAAAAATAAACTCAAAATGGATTAAAGATCTAAATGTAAGACCAGAAACCATAAAACTCCTAGAGTATAACACAGGCAAGACCCTCTCTGACATAAATCACAGCAGGATCCTCTATGACCCACCTCCCAGAGTAATGGAAATAAAAGGATAAATAAACAAATGGGACCTAATTAAACTTAAAAGCTTTTGCACGATGAAGGAAACTATAAGCAAGGTGAGAAGACAGCCTTCAGAATGGGAGGGAATAATAGCAAATGCAGCAATTGAGAAAGAATTAATCTCAAAAATATACAAGCTGCTCCTGCAGCTCAATTCCAGAAAAATAAGCGACCCAATCAAAAAACGGGCCAAAGAACTAAACTACGTTTCTCCAAAGAGGACATACAAATGGCTAATAAACACATGAAAAGATGCTCAACATCATTTATTATTGGAGAAATGCAAAGCAAAACCACAATGAGGTACCATCTCATGCCAGTCAGAATGACTGCTATCAAAATGTCTACAAACAATAAATGCTGGAGAGTGTGCAAAGAAAAAGGAACCCTCTTACATTGTTGGTGGGAATGCAAACTATTGCATCCACTATGGAGAACAGTGTGGAGATCCCTTGCTGCTGCTACTGCTGCTAAGTCACTTCAGTCATGTCTGACTCAGTGTGACCCCATAGACAGCAGCCCACCAGGCTCCCCCGTCCCTGGAATTCTCCAGGCAAGAATACTGGAGTGGGTTGCCATTTCCTTCTCCAATGCATGAAAGTGAAAAGTGAAAGTGAAGTCGCTCAGTCATGTCTGACTGAGACCTCATGGACTGCAGCCTACCAGGCTCCTCTGTTCATGGGATTTTCCAGGCAAGAATACTGGAGTGGGGTGCCATTGCGTTAGAAAGCTACAAATAGAACTGCCATACGACCCAGCAATCCCACTGCTGGACATACACACTAAGGAAACCAGAATTGAAAGAGACACATGTATCCCAGTGTTCATTGTAGCACTGTTTACAATAGCCAGGACATGGAAGCAACCTAGATGTCCATTGGCAGATGAATGGATAAGAAAGCTGTGGTACATATACACAATGGAATATTACTCAGCTATCAAAAAGAATGCATTTGAATCAGTTCTAATGAGGTAGATGAAACTGGAGCCTATTATACAGAGTGAAGTAAGCCAGAAAAAAAAAAAATACAGTATACTAACACACATATATGGAATTTAGGAAGATAGTAATGATGACCCTATATGCGAGACAGCAAAAGAGACACAGATGTAAAGAAGAGACTGTTGGACTCTGTGGGAGAAGGTGAGGGTGGGATGATTTGAGAGAATAGCATTGAAACATGTATATTAACATATGTGAAATAGATTGCCAGTCCAGGTTTGATGCATGAGGCAGGGTACTCAGGGCTGGAGCACTGGAATGACCCTGAGAGATGGGATGGGGAGGGAGGTGAGAGGGAGCTTTAGGATGGGGAACACATGTACACCCATGGCTGATTCATATGAATGTATGGCAAAACCACCACAATATTGTAAAGTAATTAGCCTCCAATTAAAAGTTAAAAAAAAAGACCTGGAGGCATAAAATAGTAGGATTTGAACTGGGAACTATAAGCAGTTTGGTATTAATAACACAGAAAGCACAAAGCATGATAATCCCAACTGATGAGACTGAGGATACAAGTAAGGTTTAACATGGAAGAAAACACTTGTTTGCCTTGAAAGAGCTCAAGCTAGTCATTTAAGGGTCCTATATAGTGGAGTGGCACGGTCAGATGTTTCACTCCAGAATTTCTCTCTGGTAGAAGCATAACAGTAATTTTCAGTGAATCGTGAGAAAGCTGATATGGTGAGGAGTGGGGAAGAGAGAGGAGACTAGGATGACTCAGACTGCTGGTTGAATGAACGGAGCCATTAGCCTAGAGGAAAAGAGAAGTTCTGAGGCATGTAGTGTAAAGACAGTGATTGTAATATTGGCCATGGTGCACTTAAAATATCATTAGAATGTATAGTACTTGTGTCTAAGTGAATGGCTGAATTTGGACTGTTTTCGAAATGCTTAATGTCTTGAGAGTGAAGGGCTTAGCTTAGGAAAATCATATAATGTTAAAAGGAAACTAGGTAAAGGACTGAACCATGAGGAATACCAATTTTGGAAGGGATAATAGTAAGAGGAACTCAGGAATGAGATATAGAGGGACAGCAAAAAGCATTTGGTGAGTCTGAGTATAAGGGAGTTAATTTCCTAGAAGAATGAAGTGGTCAACAGTATAAAATGGAGAAAAAAATGTCAAGTAAAATATGACTGAAAGGATGACCACTGGATTTGTCTATGTAGAGACCAGTAATAGTGACCAGAGAAAAAGAAAATACATTCAGTGTAGGGATGATGGGACAAAAGCTAAGTTGTATAGGTTGATAACTGAATAGGATGTGTGTGAGTAGTATATCAAGAGCCTCTTGATGAAGGTAAAAGAGGAGAGTAGAAAAACTGGTTTAAAACTCAGCATTCAAACAACTAAGATCGTGGCATCCGTTCCCATCACTTCATGACAAATAGATGGGGAAGCAATAGAAAGAGTGACAGACTTCATTTTCTTGTGCTCCAAAATCACTGCAGATGGTGACTGCAGCCATGCAGAAATTAAAAGACCCTTTCTCCTTGGACAAAAAGTTATGCTAGACTTAGACAGTGTATTAAAAAGCAGACATTATTTTGCCAACAAAGTTACGGATAATCAAAGCTATGGTTTTTCCAATAGTAATGTATGGATATGAGAGTTGGACCATAAAGACGGTTTAGCACTGAAGAATTGATGCTTTTGAACTGTGGTGTTGGAGAAGACTCTTGAGAGTCCCTTGGACTGCAAGGAGATCCAACCAGTCAATCCTCAAGGAAATCAACCCTAACTATTCATTGGAAGGACTGATGCTGAGGCTCCAATACTTTGGCCACCTGATGCAAAGAACTGACTCATTAAAAAATACCCTGATGCTGGGAAAGATCTAAGGCAGGAGGAGAAGCGGATAACAGAGGATGAGACAGTTGGATGGTATCACTGACTCAATGGGTATGAGTTTGAGCAAACTCTGGGAGATGGTGAAGGACGGGGAAGCTGGGCATGCTGCAGTGCATGGGATCATAAACAGTCAGACATGTCTAAGCAACTGAACAACAACAACAAGTAGTATCAGTATAAACTGCTCTTTCAAGGAAATTATATCAAGTGGAACCTAGAAGGAGAAAAATCACAGACTCTTATTGGATAATTTGAGATGAGGTAGATAAAAAACTTACATACAAAATGTGGGTAGCTCTTATGGTTTCTCCACATAGAGGATACTGCTACCCATGGAGAAGTTACAGCACACAGTTACTGTCTATTGACCTAAATGAGGTAGGAGAAAGGAGGGAGAGAGGGATAAGAAGAAAAAGAGAGAGAGAGAGCTTGTATCAAGAAAGTTGCCTGATAGAATCTGTGACATTTAAATAGGGAATTAAGCCAGACCATGGAGACACTCCAGGAGGAGCTGGGATAAGAAAGTCCAATCCTCAGTCTCCTTACTTCCTTAAACTCTTCCTTCTAGTGCTTCCCATTGGCCAAACCTAACTGGAAGCAAGGCAGAAAGTAGGTCCATTGATACATACAGGCCAACATCCAGTGCACAGAGCAAGGTCAAGAAGGGTGACGAGTGGATCTGGAGGGGCACATGGAATATATTCAGTACAAAATTAGTTTGAGTAGAGCAGTAAGAAGATACAATATTAGTTAAAGTGGCTACAGAGTCCAAGGAAGGGGACATGAGGGGACATGACTCGATGGACATGAGTCTGAGTGAACTCCGGGAGATGGTGATGGACAGGGAGGCCTGGTATGCTGCAATTTATGGAGTCACAAAGAGTTGGACATGACTGAGTGAACTGAACTGAACTGGAAAAATTATAGCTTTGACTAGACAGACCATTGTTAGCAGAGTAATGTCTCTGCTTTTTAATATGCTGTCTAGGTTGGTTATGGGCTTCCCTAAATGCTAAGTTAGTAAAGAATCCGCCGGCAATGCAGGAGACCCTGGTTCAGTTCCTGGGTTGGGAAGATCCACTGGAGAATGGATAGGCTACCCACTCCAGTATTCTGCTGGCCTGGAGAATTTCATGGACTGTAAAGTCTATGGGGTCGCAAAGAGTTGGACATGACTGAGTTACTTTCACTTTCACTTTCAGGTTGGTTATAGCTTTTCTTCCAAGGAGCAAGCATCTTTTAACCACTCAGTATGCCAGTAAATTTGGAAAACTCAACAGTGGCTACAGGACTGGAAAAGGTCAATTTTCATTACAACCCCAAAGAAGGGCAATGCCAAAGAATATTCAAACTAAAATACAATTGCACTCATTTCACATGCCAACAAGGTAATGCTTAAAATCCTTCAAGCTAGGCTTCAGCAGTACCTGAACTGAAAACTCCCAGATGCACAAGCTAGACTTAGAAAAGGCAGAGGAACCAGAGATCAAATTGCCAACATCAGTTGGATCATAGAAAAGGCAAGGAAATTCCAGAAAAACATCTATTTCTACTTCACTGACTATGCTAAAGCCGTTGACTGTGTATCACAACAAGCTGTGGAAAATTCTTAAAGAGATGGTAATACCAGACCACCTTACCTGCCTCCTGAGAAACCTGTATGCAGGTCAAGAAGCGGCAGTTAGAACTGGACATGAAACAACATACTGGTCCCAAATTGGCAAAGGAGTATGTCTAGGTTGTATGTTGTCACCCTACTTATTTAACTTTTATGCAGAGTACATCATGCAAAATACCAGACTGGATTAATCACACGTTGGAATCAAGTTTGCTGGGAGAAATATCAGCAACCTCAGATATGCAGATGATACCACTCTAATGGCAGAAAGCAAAGAGGAACTAAAGAGCCTCTTGATGCAGATGAAAGGGGAGAGTGAAAAAACTTGCTTAAAATCAGCATTCAAAAAACTAAGATCATGGCATTTGGTCCCATTTCTTAATGACAAATAGGAGGGTAAAAAGTGGAAACAGTGACAGATTTTACTTTCTTGGGCTCCAAAATCACTGCAGATGGTGACTTTAAAAGACACTTGCTCCTTGGAAGAAAGCTATGAAAAACATAAACAATGTATCAGAAAGCAGAGACATCACTTTGCCAACAAAGGTCCATCTAGTCAAAACTATTGTTTTTCTAGTAGTCATGTATGGATGTGAAAGTTGGACTATAAAGAAGGCTGACAACCAAAGAACTGATGCTTTTAAACTTGGTGCTGGAGAACTTCAGAGTCCCTAGGACAAAACCAGTCAATCATAAAGGATTTCAACCCTGAATATTCATTGCAGGACTGATGCTGAATCTGAGGCTTCAATACTCTGGCCTCCAAGAACAGACTCATTGGAGAAGACTCTGAAGCTGGGAATGATTGAGAGCAAGAGGAGAAGGAAGTGACCGAGGATGAGATGGTTGGAATGCATTGCTGACTCAATGGACATGAGTTTGAGCAATCTCTGACAGATAGTGAAGGACTGAGAAACCTGGCAAGCTGCATTCTATGAATTCGCAAAGAGTGGGACACAGCTTAGTGTCCAAACAACAACAATTAATATGATTAGTATTTTAAAATGATCAGTTGTTACAATTTCAAAATTCCTAAATCATTAATTTTTGCCAGTAAAATCAATGGGAAAATGGTATTGTTAGAAAAGAGTGGCACATGCTTCAGTTACACACACCCCAAATCTATACCTATTGTTTGGAATATGATTAAATAACATACAATTTGATATTGTGCCTTTGTAGTTTTATTCTACCAACTTTAAATATGCATTCTTGTGTCAGGGATGAAATCTGCTTATCAGTAAAGACAGATTTTAATTGTATATAATGTCTTCCTGACAAAAATAAAGATGTCTGAGAGTCTGTGTCCTGATTCATTTAACAAATAAACTTTCCATGTGTTGTTCTTGATTAGATATGGAAAGAGGTTTCTTAATTCTGTTAATATTAAACAAAGTGAAATAACTTGGAGAGATTTCTTTCCACGTAGTGAAGAGTAACAAAAGGAAAATAAAGAGGAGTGATGTGTCAGATAAATTGATTTACTATGCCATTGATTGTAGCACTTGATTCACAGTGAACATTTTTGCTGTAAAGTTATTTATTTTGCTGTCTTGCAACTTATTTTCTCCATAACCATCAAAGAAGGTAAGATAATCTTATCAACAGGAATCATTAATTCTAAAGCAATGCTTGAGATTAAATAGCTAGAGTCTATCAGCTATTTTATTTGGGCTTTTAAAAAATAAGGATCAGAAGATAATACTTGACCCATATATTTCTTGTCCTTGATGTAGTCCATTAAGTCCCAAAGAATCATTTTTTATTTCAAACTATAAAAGGAAATTCCTGGGATAAATTTGCATGCTTGTATTCTGCTTTGCATGCAAAATGTAGTTTATTTTAAACATACTCTTTGACTTCAACAAAATATTTATGACAACATTTAAGTCAAATTGAAAATTCACAGAAAGTCTATTAGTTTCTTTGTAAAGGAAATTCTAGCATCAAAATATCAATAATCTACCAAATTTCAGTATTTTCATAACATTTTAATTGTTGTTTATGTAAAAATCCAAAGAAAATGTTTGCTGTGTAGTCTCCAATAGTGTGATTCAGGGACCCAGAATTTTCCATCTTTTTACTCCATCATTCCCTAGATGCACTGGCCTTTCACTTCCAACTGACAAGAGTGGATCCTGTATGGAAATCATTCTAGATTAGGCATGGGCATGACACCACATAATTTCTGAACATGTTCCCATAGCTAGAGCTGTTATGTAGCAACTTCTAAGTGAGGCAAGAAAATGTCATCCAGCCTTGTGCAAGGGGGAAAAAAAGTTTAGTGATAAATTAGTAATCTGCAATGGATATTGACTATATGTCTTACAGAAACCAGAGTAGACAATAGCAAGTCTCATCTAAGCGCTGTATCCAGTTCAATGTCTGGAATCTCCCAACAGTGTGCAATCCTCTTTCTCTCATTTGAATATGAAGAATTCGTTTTGAGCCATGTTGAGGTTTACGTGCCTATTGGCTAAGGGCAGATGTTGGGTCAGTAGCTATATATATGTAGTGTCTACATGTTCTACTTTGCCCAGGACAGTCCTGATTTATGCTTATCTTGGAATAATTGGTAATAGGAACTTCTCTATCTAAAATATATTCATTTTAGATGATATGTGAATTGAAAGCTTGAAGTTTAGATTATGACTACAGAAATTTTTTGGTTATTCTTTGGGATATGTCTGTTATTTAAAATGGTAGACCCTTAGGCACTCTGATACTTAGAAATCAGGAAGAAGATGAGGATCCAGAAAAGGAAACTAAGGCCAGTGACTAGGAAGTGAAGTAGGAGAATGTGGAGAAAAGGCAGAAATGATGACTACTTTCATGGAATTCACTTCTCCAGTGGATCTTTCCAACCCAGGAATTGAACTGGGGTCTCCTGCATTGCAGGCGGATTCTTTACCAACTGAGCTATCAGAGAAGCCCTATAGAACTCACAGTCTTCTGAAAAAGAGTGAAAAAATTTTAAAGTAAGTTTAAATTACATTTTTAGATTAACCTTCCATCTTTTAGTCCCAAGAAACTTTGATTCCAAGTCAAAGTTTGACTAAGTTTCTTTTTACACACCATGATCTTCATCTTCTGCGTGTTCTACCAGATGAGTCTTTCTGCCTACAATTCCTTTCATTCTACTCATGATTAAAGATCCTGCTCAAAAGTTTAGGAAACTTTCCCAGTCCCCATCCAAGGCAACATTAGTGACTTCACACAATTAACTATCATTAGTTATTCCTTCCTCCCAAGATCCAACGTAAGCAAGCTTATTTTAATCATCGTTATATTATCAGCTCCTACAAACCTATCATGCACATGATAAGGGCTCCTATAAATTTGTGATGAATTATATTAAGTTATCCTACTGCATTTTAGTAGCATGCTAATGAGAGGATCTACTCCTATCTACTACAATGATAATTGGGGAAAGGATAAACCCATTTATTACTTAAGTGAACTATTAATTGATAAATAACTTATATATAGATATATGTATAAACCAAAATATTCAGTTCAGTTCAGTCACTCAGTTGTGTCTAATTCTTTGTGACCCCATGGACTGCAGCACACAAGGCTTCCCTGTCCATCACTAACTTCTGGAGCTTGTGGAAACTCATGTCCATCAAGTTGGTGATGCCATCCAACCATCTCATCCTCTATTGTCCCCTTTCCTCCTGCCTTCAATCTTTCCCAGCATCAGGGTCTCTTCTAGTGAATCAGTTCTTTGCATCAGGTGGCCAAAGTATTGGAGCTTCAGCTTCAGCATCAGTCCTTCCAGTGAATATTCAGGACTGATTTCTATAGCCTAAGAGATTTTTAAAAACTGAGTACACACATATAATCGCCATCTAGCTTGAAAAGCCAAATAATTCATTATCACTTTAATTAATTAATTAAATTGAATGAAGCATTCTTTAAATTGTATAGTGCCTTACAGTTTTTAAAAGTTGCACATGCATGATTTCATATAATACCATTATAATCCATTCTTTCCCTTAACCCTGTAAGGCACCTTCCCCTCCCTTCTCCCCACTGGTAACAATTAGTTTGTCCTCTAAGTCTGTGGGTTTGCTTTTGTAGTGTTTATTTATTATTTATTAGTTTGCTGTACTTTTTTAGATTCCACATAAAAGTGATATCGTGCAGAATTTGTTTTTCTACGTCTGACTTATTTCACTTATCATAATGCCCTTCAGGTCCTTTTATGTTGTTATAAATGATAAAATTTCATGTTTCTTTTTAATGGCTGAGTGGTATTCTGCTAGGGATCCCCAGGTGACTCAGTGTTAAAGAATCCTCCTGCCAATGCAGGATACACAAGAGATATGGTTTGATCTCTGGGTCAGAAAGATCCCCTGGAGGAGGAAGTGGCAACCTACTCCAGTATTATTGAGTGGAAAATCCCATGGACACAGAAGCCTGGAGAGCTACAGTCCATGGGATTGCAAAGAGTCGGATACGACTGAGAATGCATACATGATATTCCATTTTTGTATACACACACATACATATCAGTCAGTCAGTTCAGTCGCTCAGTCGTGTCCAACTCTTTGTGACCCCATGAACTGCAGCACACCAGGCCTCCCTGTCCATCATCAACTCCTGGAGTTCACCCAAACTCATGTGCATCGAGTCGGTGATGCCATCCAGCTATCTCATCCTCTGTCCCCTTCTCCTCCTGCCCTCAATCTTTCCCAGCATTAGGTTTTTTTCAAATGAGTCAGCTCTTCACATCAGGTGGCCAAAGCACTGGAGTTTCAGCTTCAACGTCAGTCCTTCCAATGAACACCCAGGACTGATTTCCTTTAGCACGGGACTGGTTGGATCTCCTTGCAGTCCAAGGGACTCTCAAGAGTCTTCTTCAATACCACAGTTCAAAAGCATCAATTCTTCGGCACTCAGCTTTCTTTATAGTCCAACTCTCACATCTGTACATGACTACTGGAAAAATGAAAGAGCCTCTTGATGAAAGTGAAAGAGGAGAGTGAAAAAGTTGGCTTAAAGCTCAACATTCAGAAAACTAAGAACATGGCATCCAGTCCCATCACTTCATGGCAAATAGATGGGGAAACAGTGGAAACAGTGGCAGACTTTATTTTTCTGGGCTCCAAAATCACTGCAGATGGTGATTGCAACCATGGAATTAAAAGATGCTTACTCCTTGGAAAGAAAGTTATGACATGTACATATATGTATGTGTAAAAAAAATATATATGTATGTATATGCATGCACTACACCATTTTCTATCCGTTTGTCTCTTGATGGACACTTAGGTTGTTTCCATGTTTTGGCACTTGTAAATAATGCTGCTATGAACATTGGGGTACGTCTATCTTTTTGAATTAGTGTTTTTGGGTTTTTTTTTGATATATACCCAGTACTGGAATTGTTGGGTCATATTTAGTTCTGTTTAGTTTTTTGAGAAACCCCCATGCTGTTTTCCATAGTTTTTGTTCAGTTGCTCAGTCATGTCTGAATCTTTGAGATCCCATGGACTGCAGTATGCCAGAGTTCCTGTCCTTCACTATCTCCTGGAGTTTGCTCAGACTCATGTTCATTGAATTGGTGATGCTAACCGTCTCATCTTCTGTTGCCCTCTTCTCCTCCTGCCCTCAATCTTTCCCAGCATCAGGATCTTTTCCGAGTTGGCTTTTCACATCGTGTGGCCAAAGTATTGGAGCTTCAGCATCAGTCCTTCCAATGAATATTCAGGACTGATTTCCTTTAGAATTGACTGGTTTGATCTCCTTGGTACTCAGTTTTCTTTATTGTCCAACTCTCATATCCATACACGACTAGTGGAAAAACCATAGCTTTGATTATACAGGCCTCTGTCAGCAAAGTAATGTCGGCTTTTTAATATGCTATCTAGGTTTGACATAGCTTTCCTTCCAAGGAGCAGGTGTCTTAATTTCATGGCTGCAGTCACCATTTGCAGTGAATTTGGAGCCCAAGAAAATAAAATCTATCCTTTTTTCAACTGGATGCACCAATTTGCATTCCTACTGACAAGATACAAAAGGTCCCCTTTTTTTCATATCCTCTCCAACATTTGTATTTGTGGTCTTTTTAATGACAGTCATTCTGACAGGTATGAGGTGATATTTCATTGTTGTATTGATTTATATTTCTCTGATAATTAGTGATATTGAACATCTTTTCACGTGATTCCTGTTGTATGTGTTGGAAAAATATCTGCTCAAGTTTTCTGCCTGTTTTTAATCTTTCTCTATTGACTTGTATGAGCTATTTATATATGTTGGAAATTAACCTTTTACTGGTCATATTATTTGCAAATATCTTCTCCCATTTAGTTGGTTATATTTTTGTATTGATGATGGTTTCATTTGCTGGGGAAAAGTTTTTAGCTTAATTAGGTTCCATTTATTTATTTTTGCCTTTCTTTCTTTTGCTTTCAAAGATAGAGCCAAAAAATATTGCTACAATTTATGTCCAAAAGTTCTGCCTATGTTTTCCTCTAGGAATTTTATAGTGGCAATCTTAATCCATTTCAGTTTTTAATTCATTTTGAGTTTATTTTTGTGTACAATGTTACAGACGGTTCTACCATTATCCTTTTACATGTAGCTATCCAGTTTTTCCAGCACTATTTATTGAGGAGACTGTTTTTTCTCCATTATTTGTTCTTGTTTCATTTATGATATATTAATTGACAATAAGTGTGTGAGTTTGTTTCTGGGATCTCTATTCTGCTTCATTGATCTATGTGTGTTTTTGTGCTAGTACCATACTTTTTTGTTGACTGAAATTTTGTAGTTGAGTCTGAAGTCAGGGAGCTTGATGCCTCCAGCTTTGCTCTTTCTTAAGATTGCTTTGGCCATTCAGGATCTTTTGTGTTTCCATACAGTTTTTAAAATTATTTGTTCTAGCTCTGTCTGTGAAAAATGCCATTGTTTCTTTGATAGGGATATCACTGAATCTATTGATTGCCTCTGGTAGTATTGTCATTTTAACAATAAGAGGAATTCTGATGCAGTAATATGTTACATCCTTCCATTAGTTTGTGTCGACTTCAGTTTCTTTCATCACTGTCTTACAGTTTTCTGACTACAGGTCTTACCTTCTTAGATAGGTTTTTTCCTAGGTATTTTATTCTTGTGGATGCAGTGGTAAATGGAATCATTTCCTTAATTTCTTTTCTTGATAGTTTGATATTAATACATAGAAATGCATCAGGTTTCTGTATATTAATTTTGTATTTTTAAACTTTACCAGATTCATTGATGAGCTCTAGTAGTTTTCTGGTAGCATCTTTAGGATTTTCTATATATAGCATCATGTCATCTGCAAACAGGGACAGTTTTACTTCTTGCCTTCCAGTTTGTATTACTTTTGTTTCTTTTTCTTTTCTGATTGCTGTGGCTAGGACTTACAATATTATGTTGAATGAAAGTGATGAACATGTACATCTTTGTCTTATTGCTGATCTTAGAGAAAATGCTTTCAACTTTTCACTATTGAGTATGATGTTGACTGTTAGTTTGTTATATGGCCTTTATTATGTTGAGGTATGCTCCTTTTATGCCTATTTTCTGAAGAGCTTTTAATTATAAACTTATGTTGAATTTTATCAACAGCTTTATTTGCCTCTATTGAGATGATCATATGGTTTTCATTCTTCATTTTGACTATTTGCATATATTGAAAAATCCTTGCACTCCTGGGATAAATCACACATGCTCATTGGGTACAATCCTTTTAATATATCGTTGGATTCAGTTTCCTAATATTTTCTTGAGGAGTTTTACATCTATGTTCATCGGTGATATTGGCTTGTAATTTTCTTCCTTTTTTGTAATATCTGTGTCTGGTTTTGGTATCAGGGTGATACTGGCCTCACAGAATGAGTTCAGAAGTGTTCCTACCTCTGTAAATTTTGGGGGGAACAATTTCAGAAGGATAAGTGTTAACTCTTCTCTAAATATTTGATAGAATTTACCTATGAAACCATCTGGTCCTGGACTTTTTCTTGTTGGGACTTTTTAAATTACTGGCTCAATTTTAGTACTGGTACTTGGTCTACTCATATTTTCTATTTCTTCCTGGATCGGTCTTAGGAGATTGTACCTTTTTAAGAATTTGTCCTGGGAGGTTGTACCTTTTAAAGAATTTGTCCATTTCTTTTAGATTGTCCATGTTATTGGCATGTAATTTTTCATAGCAGTCTCTTATGATCCTTTTTAAGGTGTTCATGGTTGTAACATTTCAAATTAAATCTCAAATAACACTTTGTGACTGCACCCCGCTAGGCTCCCCTGTCCATGGAATTCTCCAGGCAAGAATACTAGACTGGGTTGCTATTCCTTTCTCCAGGGGATCTTCCCAATACAGGGGTCAAACCCAGGTCGTCTGCATTGCAGATTATGGTCAAGAGTTAACTACTGTTCTGACTTCTGACTTTTCTTTAGTTCCACCTCTTTGATTTTTAGAGTTATATGAATAGAAATACATATTTCATACCCATTTTATCTGGCTTCTCTCACTCAATATTGTTTTGTTGGAATCGTTCATGTTGCCTATAGTTGTTCACTAATATCCACTGTAGTTTTCTACTAAATAAATATACTTCAACTAGTCTGTTCTACTCCTGATGGACATTTGGGTTTCCAGTTGGGATTATTATAAACTATATTGCTACAGACATCTTGTTTATGCCTCTTTATTTACATTTGTATACATTTTTTGAGAGGAGATATACACCTAGAAGTGAAGTTTCTTAGAGTATGTTTATCTTTAGCTTTAGTAGATACTCATCAAACAAATTTTACAAGTGGTTGTATGAATTTATACACCCAAGAGCAGTTTATGAGCATTCAGTTTTTCTACATCCTCACCAATATTTGTTATTTTCTTTCTCATTGGAACCATTCTGGTGAGTGTGTAAGGGAAACACATTGTGGTTTTAAATTGCACTGCCTTGATTCCTATTTAAGATGAGTACTGTTTCATATAATTAATAGTAATTTATGTATAGCTTTTTCTTGGTAAAATGTTCATTTTTCTATTGGGATTATCTGTCTTTATTCGTAATGATTTGTAACAATTCTTCATAAATGTTACATGTGAGTTCCCTATAGGGTATAGGTATTGAATTTCACTCTGATTGTCTTTTGATTCCCTTCATGGTGTCTCTCAAAGAACAAAAAGCTTTAATTTTAATGTAGTTAGTTTCATTTATCCTTTTCCTCCTTTCTGATTCCCACTTTCCTCTTGCTGTTTAAGAGATCATTTCTTATCTCAAGGGACTGAAGATTTTCTCCTATATTTTCTTTTAAGAGCATTATGGGTATGGCTCTCCTTATTTGGACCTGCAATCTATCTCATTTATTTTTGTGTTATAATGTGAGATAAGGGCAAGGTATTTCAGGTATTCCATTTATCATATACCTGTATTGAAAAGATTATTTTCCCCTATTTACTATACTATTACTTTAATCATAATTTAGTGTCCAAATACGTATGGGTCTATTTCTGGACAGTATATTCTGTTCATTTGTTTATTTGTCTATTCATGTGCTACTATAGAGTGAATAATTATGTTCCCTCAAAATTCATGTCTTGAAATTTACTCCCTAATGTGATGGTATTTTGAAGACAGGCCTTTGGAAAATGAGTAAGTCATTTGGTAGAACCATAAATGGGATTAGAATCCTTATTAAAGAGGTCCCAGAGAATTTCCCTCTCCTTTCAGTGAAAGATGAGCCAGGGCTTTCCTGGTGGCTCAGAGGGTAAAGAATCTGCCCACAATGCAGGAGACCTGGGTTCCATCCCTGGTTCAGGAAGATCCTCTGGAGAAGGGGAGGGCTACTCACTCTAGTGTTCTTGCCTGGAGAATCCCATGGATGGAGGAACCTTATGGGCTACAGTCCATGGGGTCTCAAAAATTCAAACACAATTGAGTGACTAAACACACAAGCAATAAATGCTGGAGAGGGTGTTGGAGAAAAGGGAACCCTCTTACACTGTTGGTGGGAATGCAAACTAGTACAGCCACTATGGAGAACAGTGTGGAGATTCCTTAAAAACCTGGAAATAGACCTGCCATATGACCCAGCAATCCCACTGCTGGGCATACACACCGAGGGAACCAGAATTGAAAGAGACATGTGTACCCCAATGTTCATCGCAGCATTGTTTATAATAGCCACGACATGGAAGCAACCTAGATGTCCATCAGGAGAAGAATGGATAAGAAATCTGTGGTACATATACACAATGGAATACTACTCAGCCATTAAAAAGAATACATTTGAATCAGTTCTAATGAGGTGGATGAAACTGGAGCCGATTATACAGAGTGAAGTAAGCCAGAAAGAAAAACACCAATAGAGCATACTAACGCATATATATGGAATTTAGAAAGATGGTAATGATAACCCTGTATGCGAGACAGCAAAAGAGACACAGATGTATAGAACAGACTTTTGGACTCTGAGGGAGAGGGAGAGGGTGGGATGATTTGGGAGAATGGCATTGAAACATGTATAATATCATGTAGAAACAAATCACCAGTCTAGGTTTGATGCAGGATACAGGATGCTAGGGGCTGGTACATGGGGATGACACAGAGAGATGGTATGGGGAGGGAGGTGGGAGGGGGGTTTGGAATTGGGAACTCATGTACACCCATGGAGGATTCATGTTGATGTATGGCAAAACCAATACAGTACTATAAAATAAATTTAAAAAAAAAACAAAAAAAACCTAGGAAATGGGCCTCAGTTCAGTTCAGTTCAGTTCAGTAGCTCAGTCATGTCCAACTCTCTGCGACCTCATGAATCACAGCACGCCAGGCCTCCCTGTCCATCACCAATTCCCGGAGTTCACTCAGATTCATGTCCATCGAGTCAGTGATGCCATCCAGCCATCTCATCCTCGGTCGTCCCCTTCTCCTCCTGCCCCCAATCCATCCCAGCAACAGAGTCTTTTCCAATGAGTCAAATCTTTGCATGAGGTGGCCAAAGTACTGGAGTTTCAGCTTTAGCATCATTCCTTCCAAAGAACATCCAGGGCTGATCTCCTTCAGAATGGACTGATTGGATCTCCTTGCAGTCCAAGGGACTCTCAAGAGTCTTCTCCAACACTACAGTTCAAAAGCATCAATTCCTCGGTGCTCAGCTCCAACTCTCACATCCATACATGACCACAGGAAAAACCGTAGCCTTGACTAGACGGACCTTTGTTGGTAAAGTAATGTCTCTGCTTTTGAATATAATATCTAGGTTGGTCATAACTTTCCTTCCAAGGAGTAAGCGTCTTTTATTTCATGGCTGCAGTCACCATGTGCAGTGATTTTGGAGCTCCCCAAAATAAAGTCTGACACTGTTTCCACTGTATCCCCATCAATTTCCCATGAAGTGATGGGACCAGATACCATGATCTTCATTTTCTGAATGTTGAGCTTTAAGCCAACTTTTTCACTCTCCTCTTTTACTTTCATCAAGAGGCTTTTTAGTTCCTCTTCACTTTCTGCCATAAGGGTGGTGTCATCTGCATATCTGAGGTGATTGGTATTTCTCCTGGCAATCTTGATTCCAGCTTGTGTTTCTTCCAGTCCAGCGTTTCTCATGATGTACTCTGGATATAAGTTAAATAAGCAGGGTGACAATATACAGCCTTGACATACTCCTTTTCCTATTTGGAACCAGTCAACAGACTGGTCCAGTTCTAACTGTTGCTTCCTGACCTGCATACAGGTTTCTCAAGAGGCAGGTCAGGTGGTCTGGTATTCCCATCTCTTTCAGAATTTTCCACAGTTTCTTGTGATCCACACAGTCAAAGGCTTTGGCATAGTCAATAAAGCAGAAATAGCTGTTTTTCTGGAACTCTCTTGCTTTTTCCATGATCTAGCAGATGTTGGCAATTTGATCTCTGGTTCCTCGGCCTTTTCTAAAACCAGCATGAACATCTGTAAGTTCACGGTTCACGTATTGCTGAAGCCTGGCTTGGAGAATTTTGAGCATTACTTTACTAGCATGTGAGATGAGTGCAATTGTGTGGTAGTTTGAGCATTCTTTTGCATTGGCTTTCTTTGGGATTGGAATGAAAACTGACCTTTTCCAGTCCTGTGGCCACTGCTGAGTTTTCCAAATTTGCTGGCATATTGAGTGCAGCACTTTCACAGCATCATCTTTCAGGATTTGAAATAGCTCCACTGGAATTCCATCACCTCCACTAGCTTTGTTTGTAGTGATGCTTTCTAAGGCCCACTTTACTTCACACTCCAGGATGTCTGGCTCTAGATGAGTGATCATACCATCGTGATTATCTGGGTTGTGAAGATCTTTTTTGTACAGTTTTTATGTGTATTCTTGCCTCACCAGATACCAAATCTACCAACGTCTTGATCTTGGATTTCCCAACCTCTAGAACTATGAGAAATAAATTTCTGGTATTTATAAGTCAGCCATGAAATTCATGCAGCCATGAAATTAAAAGATGCTTACTCCTTGGAAGAAAAGTTATGGCCAACCTAGACAGCATATTCAAAAGCAGAGACATTACTTTGCCAACAAAGGTCCTTCTAGTCAAGGGTATGGTTTGTCCAGTAGTCATGTATGGATGTGAGAGTTGGACTATAAAGAAAGCTGAGCACTGAAGAATTGATGTTTTTGAACTGTGGTGTTGGAGAAGACTCTTGAGAGTCCCTTGAACTGCAAGGAGATCCAACCAGTTCATGCTAAAGGAAATCAGTCCTGAATATTCTTTGGAAGGACTGATGTTGAAGTTGAAACTCCAATACTTTGGCCACCTTATGTGAAGAACTGACTCATTTGAAAAGATGCTGATTCTGGGAAAGATTGAGGGCAGACAGAGAAGGGGACGACAGAGGATGAGATGGCTGGATGGCATCACTGACTCAACGGACATGAGTTTGAATAAACTTTAGGAGTTGGCGATGGACAAGGTGGCCTGGCATGCTGCAGTCCATGGTGTCACAAAGAGACATGACTGACTGACTGACTGAACTGAACTGAACTGATAAATCACCCAGTCTATAATGTTTTGTTGTGGCAGCCTGACAAGAGTAAGACATATGCTATACCACAGTATGTTAATTACTATAGTTTTTAATAGGAAAATATAGGCAGTATGTCTTCTAGTATTTTTCCTATCAATTGGTTGTGATTTGGCTATTGTATACATTTTACATATCCATATACATTATAAAATTGCCTTGTTAATTCTTCAAAAGATCCTGCTAGGATTTTGATTTGCATTATAATAAATCTATGAATCAATTAGGGGAGAGCTTCTTCCATCTTCATAATAGTCAGTGTTCCAAACCATACACATGGTCTGTCTCTGCATTTATTTATCATTTATTTTTATAGTCTCTATGCAAAATTTTCCTGGAACCCAGCTGACCCTCAAAAACATAAACTCTCATACTCCTTCTCCTTCCCTGCTTATGTCTGCAATCAACTATGATCTCTCATATTCTCCCTTTTATCGCATGTGATTCTCAACTAAAAATAATTAACTTACTCCTCAGAGATTATCTTTCATTCAGATCCAAAATTCTCTAAATTATCAGATGAGCTGTATAGTTTGTGCTTTCTAAGAAAACAGGGCAAAGATTCTTCTCCAGTTACATATTATTTTACCTGTGTTATTAGGAGACAATACCTCCAATCACAGTAATGTATGGAATATGATGCCCTTCCACATAAGGATAACACAACTAGCTAACAATAAATAATAGCTAATAATAAATAGAAAATGATACTGGCAGATCTATCTTGACTGTAAGCATATTTGTAAACATATTTCCAAATAGAATAAATCACAGATATATGTTTTAATTAATGAATAGTAATTTGGTACCAATATATGAATATATTATTATAGGAAGCTTCAAGTGAGGTTATCGTATATTATACTGACATCTAATACTCACATATGATTTTTCAAAATTTGTGCCCCAGAGCCTAGATATCTTTAACCAGACCTTACAATGATGAGAGCTCAAACTTTACTTCCAGGAGCCTCGGTTGGCTCTGCAGTGTGTGTATGCACACGCATGTTGGTGGGAAACTGAACTGACGCTTCTCAATCACTCAGTCAATCCGCAGCTCTGTTCTTTTAAAACTGTAGTTTCCAACTCCTGACAACGGCAGCACTAAAGAAACAGCCACAGAGCTTCTCACTCTTCTTTGACTAGAATAACTAATTACAGCATAGCACTGTGGGAGCAAAGTTATTAGCTAATACCCAACTCTAGACACTGCAATTCAATTACTGGCCCACACTCTTTAGAAGCACAACCTTGGTAATTAACAGCAAACTTTCATCTTATCTTAGCACAGCATGTGAGCAGTTGCCTGCGGAGGAAGCAGAATCAAAACAAAACTAAAAGCAGCACATGTATGTATCCTAGCTCTGTAATTGTTACCGAGGGTCATAGGAGCCTCAGCAGAGCCGGGATTTGATGAAAAGAATTTTGACATTTGGAAAATTAGTCAAGGGGGCAATCTTCTAGCAAGAAAAAGTTGTGTTAGGAATAATTTAAAGAGAGTAAAGTAGATTGTCTGGCTTATTTCATATATCTGAAGATAGTTAAAGCTGAAAAGAACTAAATCTAGCCTTGTCATAAGTGAAGTGAAAGCCTGTAGTCGTGTCCGACTTTTTGTGTCACCATGGATGACACAGTCCATGTGATTCTCCAGGTCAGAATACTGGAGTGGGTAGCCTTTCCCTTCTCCAGGGGATCTTCCTAGCCCAGGGATGGAACCCAGTTCTCCTGTACTGCAGGCGGATTCTCTACAAGTTGAGCTGTCAGGGAAGCCCAAGAGATAAGTATTTAAGTAAAGAAACTAAAGTCTCAAAAGATTATGGGACTTGTACACAAGGTCACATAGCTAATTAGATCCCTGGGTAGGACTAGAATTCCAGTCTCCAAATGACCCATCATTGTTCTTTCCACTGGATCCTCTAAACATCAAGTCACTTGCAAAAGGAGTCTTTAAGTTGGAAGGGGGCACTTATCACCAATTCTGTTTCTACTAGCCTTTTACTAGAATGTAATGGATTGAAGGTATTATACAAGTTATTCAAATGGAATAGAGATGTTCCAAAGAGGCAGGGAAAATTACTTGCACATTTAATTTAGCTTTTATGGAAAGTTCAATAATCCAAGTGGTGAATGAAAGAGGAGTGATTTCTACATAAGAACTTGGTTATTTTGCAGTCAACAAATACAGACACCATTTTGAATTCAACTGGGTCAACATATGCTATATTTATACCACTCATTAGATTCAACATTGGAGAAGGCAATGGCACCCCACTCCAGTACTCTTGCCTGGAAAATCCCATGGATGGAGGAGCCTGGTAGGCTGCAGTGCATGGGGTCACGAAGAGTCAGACACGACTGAGCGACTTCACTTTCACTTTTCACTTTTATACATTGGAGAAGGAAATGGCAACCCACTCCAGTGTTCTTGCCTGAAGAATCCCAGGGACAGGAGAGCCTGGTGGGCTGCCATCTCTGGGGTTGCACAGAGTCGGACATGACTGAAACAACTTAGTAGCAGATTCAACATAAGCAATTGATGTCTGTTTGACATAGAATAGCTAAATCAGCCTGATAAAATAGAGAATTATTTACCTGTATAAATAGATATTTAAGTACATCTGATATTTAGAAAGACTGAGTGGCTTGGTCAACTGTCTACAGGTAGTCAGAGATAGTATCCAAACCCTAGTCTCCTGACTCTCAGAGACATCTTTAAAAAAAAAAAAGATGCACCATTTTAATCTACCAACAAGAGAGTGGACTTAGTTCTGAATCTAACTGAATGGTTGCCTACCCATCCAAGTGCCCATTCACTTGATTCCTCTTGAGTCTCAGCTATCAAATTCCACAAAATAGGAGATATCCAAGAATTATTTCATGTAAATTTGATTCCAAATGTAAAAGATTGAAACAATAAGATAGCATCTAGACTAGATATACATAGCTAAATCTTTCTAGAAGATAACACTCCAACAGATAATTATTTACCTATCAATCTATATTTCCCAGCAGCAAAGAAATTGTGTGTGATAGTAACTAAAAGCTGCAACCTTCTTTTAGCATCAAGGGCAAACATTAACACATATTTATATATACTAGAGTGGGTTTTTCAGACAAAACCATAGAAGTTTTCTTTCATTAAGAAAATATTTTTTGAGGTATTGTAACTGTCTTACTTCGATAGTGGTTCTCCCTGAGGCACAGCAATTATCTTACAAGGCAAATGCTAAAGCCACATATTAGATGTGTTCCTGGGGACAAAGAAGTAGTATCAAATGAGATCTGGTAGAGTAATATAGCTGAAAGTACATTGTAAACTATAAAACAAAATTATACATAGCATTAGGGGTGTCAGCGTGGAATAGTGGAAGGAACACTGGAGTTGGCAGTAGAAAATAGATTTCAGTCCAGGCTTGGCCATTTGCTAGCTAAATGAATTCAGGCAACTCATGTAACTTCTCTGACCTTCATCTGTCAAATAGGGATAATAATAATTGCCCTGCCTGACTTGTAGAGTTTGGAGAAGGGGAATGAGGCAACATATGCTAAAGTGTGTTATAAAATGTATCACATTTGACAAATGTTAAGCAGTGTTATTTTCTACTTGCATACTGAAGAGTCCTATTACATATTCATATGTCTGTATCTCCTTCTGTGTGTTAAACTTTCAGCCCAGTCATGACTTTGGTGTATGCTGTTACTAAAGTGATTTAACCTCATTTATCATTTAATTTCCTTCTCCCTAGGCCTTTTAGCCTTTAGATCCTTTGCATCTCTCCTAAATTTAGATCAGGCATTCTTAAATCAGAGAAATCTAGTTTTTGAGTTCAACAGAACCAGGTTGGAAACCTAGTTTTGTTTCTCATTAGTTGTGTGGACTTGGGGAAGATTTTAAAAATCTCCCTAATGCTCAGTGTTTTAGTCTATAAAATGGATTATTGTTCAATTTAGATGAGTAAATAATCCATGGGAAATACTTAGTACAATTCTTCCAATCTGGTATTTTTATTGCAGCAATTCCAAGATGAAGACATGTGGACACAATTGCTACTGTGACAGAATAACTATGTTATCAAAAACATTGTGATCTAATGGTCCATTTATGGATTTAAGCCAATACTAGTGGCTTTCGTCTTACATTGCATAGCAAGCAACATGTAATGGTGATTTTTTTTAAATCAATTTGTTCCTTTAAACTTGAGTGTGCTAAAAATTCTATAAGAACTTAAAAGTAAAATAACTTTATTCTTCTGAATCTTCTTCTAAATATCTAAATGCTTACAAATAGTTGCAGTTGAAAATTATAGTTCTTTAAGAAGGATCCTTTTTTTTAATAATATATGTATGTTGTGTTCAGATTCTGAGAAAATAAATTTTCTCTAATTTTTGTTTAGCTCTGCCTTAACAATTATTTCCTTTTATGACTTATTCCTAAAAATTAATTTCATTTTTGTTTTTATCGATATGTCAAGTATGGAGCCCCTGGTGGCTCAGATGGTAAAGAGTCTACCTGCAGTGTGGGAGACCTGGATTCGATCCCTGTGTAGGGAAGATCCTCTGGAGAAGGAAATGGCAAGCCACTCCAGTATTCTTGCCTGGAGAATCCCATGGCCATGGGCTCGCAAAGAATTGGGCATGACTGAGTGACTTCACTTTCTTTTTCTTTCAAGTATGTAAATGACAGTTTTCTGCTCAGTACTCTTGAAACTGTGATGTTGAATTCAAATTTGAGTCTCCCATATATCTGTTGCCAGTAAAACTGTGTGAGTGTTTGTTTAATTATTACCCTTCCATTGTTCTTGTCTTATGTAATTTATTTTCCTTCTTGGTTAAAGATCAGTGTTTTAGTTTGTCTTGATCAGTAGTTGTGGACATAGTCTTAATTTCATGTCTATTTATTGATGAATTTATATATTTTTTTGTGCAAGAGGACTTTTTAGAATTGAAGGTAATTTTTAAAAAAGTTTCTGATTCTATTTTTAGATATTATTTGAATTCTTAATTGTTGGAAAAAATATAACATAAAAATTTACCAGCTTTATTTAAACCATACAGTCCACTGTGTTAAACATATTCTCATATTTGTGTCACCAGAAATAAATTGTTGGGTATCAGCTTAAGTTGATACCAAGAGTGAGATTCTGCCAACATTACTTCTAAAATATGAGGCAGTAACTTAACAGAAGTAGAAATAAATAAGAAAATTGATATTTGAGACATGAAAAGATGGAAACCAACATTTTACATGACGGAACATGTGGTATAGTGGTCACCTGTGATTGTGTTCCAATGCACGAGTTCTTTTGGGAAAGTTTGGAAAGCAGAATACTAGCAGTGAGTAGGGGTTGTGACTGGCTACATTTAGCAAGGCATGAGAAGAAAGAAGTGATCACGGGTAAGAATTGGATGGCCTGTAAGCAGATATGGAAAGGATTTAGAACATGAAAATGTAAAAATAAGACAGAAAAGTTTTTGTACAAAAGTGGCTTTTTGGTACAAAAAAAAAGTCTATTTAGATGGTTTCACGGCTTCCCTGGGGGCTCAGCTGATAAGGAATCCGCCTGTAAGGTAGGAGACCTGGGTTCGGTACCTGGATTAGGAAGATCCTCTGGAGAAAGGAATGGCCACCCACTCCAGTATTTTGGCCTGGAGAATGCCATGGACTATACAGTGCAAAGAGTCGGACACGGCTGCGTGACTTTCACATGGCAAAGATCAGATCATAGGGATGTGACATCCCATCAAGCCTGATGCTTTCAATGTAGTTTCCATCACGGAGAAAGAGACAGAGGCAGAGACTGAGAGTAACAGAGGCATGGTGCCAAGAAAGTAAAGGATTAAACCAGACTTGAGAACTATATCTAGGAAATACCTTTCTGTGAGGTTGCAGGAACATGGAATCGACTATAAACAGATCAGAAGCTAATTTTTTAAAGATAATTATATGGCCAAAGAAACCATCAGTTCAGTTCAGTTCAGTCACTCAGTTGTGTCTGACTCTTTGTGACCCCATGAACTACAGCATGCCAGGCCTCCCTGTCCATCACCAACTCACGGAGTTTACCCAAACTCATGTCTATTGAGTCGGTGATGCCATCCAAGCATCTCATCCTCTGTTGTCCCCTTCTCCTCCTGCCTTCACTCTTAAGCTTGGTCTTAAAAAATCATCTTTTTGTTTCTAATGTGAGCTCAAAACCAAACCTCAGGCCCCTAATCTGCATGCAGGAAGAAGCTGAGGAAGCTCTACAATCTTGAAATAGGATAAAATTTCCAACCCCGATAATAGGTTTGAACTGTAGAGGGACACGGACAAAAATGAACATCCAAAGAAAAGGAATCATGAGCCACCGAGAACAGTGGATGATAGAACTTATCCCAAAGAACAGACTGAGAAACAAATAAAGGACTTTACCCCATTGCCGGGGCAGAGGGGCATCACAGTGCCTGCCTGGCAGATCTCATCATTGCTGTGGACCGGTGATGGCTGAGCCTCTCAGCCGTGATTCCCTACAGCCTTTAATGGAAGTGCTAAGTCAGTTATACTGCTTTTGTTCCACTTTGACACACTGTGCACATGTTTATATATGCATGTAGGTATATATGCATCTGTGTGTGTGTGTGTGTGTGTGTATTAGGGGACAGATAACTTGTCTTTCTAGTTTACAGGACACCATATCAGGTTTCACCATCAGAAAATGGTACTGCTATTTATACTTTTGTGTAGGCTAAAGAGAGACTTTAAATTTTTTTTATATTTTCTAAGATTGTTTATCCAGTACCTCTGCAAACTCCATTAGTCTTACTGGCAAAATAAATTCAGAATTTGACCACTGGTCACTACCTGCATTTCTATCTCTCTTGTTTTAGTCAAACGTGATGTCTCAGCAGAGTTACCCAAAAATCTTCCCAACTGGTATCTTCCTCTTGTCCTTCTGATTATATAATTTATTTTTCCCACAACAGCCTGAGCTATCCTTTCAGAGTGGAAGTGAGACCCTCTGCTCCAAAGTCTCCCATGGTGTCTCCTCACATTTAAAAACCAAAGTCCATGGCCTCCTCTCCCACCTCCTCGGCAGTAATTCTTCCCATGGTTACTAATGCCAGCTGCTCTGTCTTCCTCACTGTTCGTCAGACATGCAGACACTCTCAGCTCGGGTTCCCCCTGTCTCCATGGCCGTCTGCATGGCCAGCTTCTTCATCCCATGACTATCTTTCCTCCAATATCACTTCCCAATAGAGATCCAACCACTTTGCCTACTTTAGGTCCTGATACTCTTTATTTTTCTTTGTAGCCCACATCACCTGACATTCTATGGAATAGTTAAGAGGTTTTGTTTTGTTTACTGATATATACAGAACTCTTAAACAGGGCTTGAAACATGGGAAGTGTTTACCAAATACGGTGTGAATGATTATCTTATTTGCTTCTGTATCCCGCCATTCATGTGTCATAAAATAAATGTCTTGAGGATGTAGAATAGGACAGAACCAGTTCTATCCAGGGGCAGTAAGTGAAAGTCTCCCAGCACGGTGGCTTCCTGGATGCCCAGCCTTAAGGCTTTGCTCTCAGGCGAAGAGCCCTGATCTTGGGTGAATACTCTGTTGTTGCTATCTTGAAATTCTTCATCATTTTGAACAAGGAGACCTGCTTTTTTTTTAGTGATATAATTCGTGCATACAATTCACCATACAATTCACCATTTTAAAGGATACAGTTCAGTGATTTTTAGTACATTCACAAAATTGTGCAACCATCACCGCTATCTAACTCCAGAATATTTTCATTACCCTCAAGAGAAATCTCACACTTGCTAGTATTCATTCCCCATTTCCCATATTACCAAAACTTTGGAAAATATTACTTCCTGACTAAATTTGCCTATATTAAACATTTTATGTAAGTGAAATCATACAATCCATGACACTGTGTATCAGGCTTCTTGCACTTGGGGTAATATTTTCAAGGTGTCACATGGATCAGTACTTTGTTTCCTTTTATGGCTAGGTAGTATTTTTTGTATGAGTATACCACATTTTGTTTGCTGATTCATTCATTATTAGATGTTTGGATTGTTTCTACTTTTTGGCTATCAAGAATAATACCACTATGAACATTCATGTACAAGTTTTTGCATCACTACACTTTTATTTTTCTTGGATATATACCTACTAGTGGAATTGCTTGGGAGAAGGCAATGGCACCCCACTCCAGTACTCTTGCCTGGAAAATCCCATGGATGGAGGAGCCTGATGGACTACAGTCTGTGGGGTCGCTAAGAGTTGGACATGACTGAGCGGCTTCACTTTCACTTTTCACTTTCATGCATTGGAGAAGGAAATGGCAACCCACTCCAGTGTTCTTGCCTTGAGAATCCCAGGGACGGGAGAGCCTGGTCGGCTGCCATCTCTGGGGTCACACAGAGTCGGACACTACTGAAGAGACTTAGCAGCAGCAGCAGCAGCAGTGGAACTGCTGGGTTGTATGGCTACTCTGTGTCACATTTTTGAGAAACTGAGAAGCTGTTTTCCACAGAGGCATTTTTATGTTTGCACCAGCAGCGTATGAGGGTTACAGTTACTCTACATCCTCCCAACACTTGGTATACTCTGCTATTAATAATACTTGTTATATTTTTATTATAGCCATCCTAGAGGATGTGAAATTGTGGTTTTGGCTTGCATTTCCCTAATGACTAATGATGCTGAGCGCCTTTTCATGTGCCAGTTGATAATTTGTATAGCATCTTTGGGTAAATATCTTTTCTAATTCTTTGAGTATTTTTGTCTATTTTTATTGAAGTATAGTTGATTCACAATCTTGTATTAGTTTCAAGTGTAAAGCAAAGTGAATTTCATTATTAATTGATCCGTCCCCCTTAGTGATTCTCTTCTGGTAAGCATAAGGTTGGTTTCTATTTCTATTGGCCTATTTCTCTTTTGTATATAAGTTCATTTGTGAAAGCTTTTTGAGATTTCATATATAAATGTTATTATATTTGTCTTTCTCTCTGAATTACTTAGCATGATAATCTCTAGGTCCATCCATATTGCTGCAAATGGTATTATTTCATTCTTTTTTATGATTAAGTTTTAAAGTTTAGTGAAGTCCAAATTATTTAATATTTTTGATAGCTTGAGATTTAGGTGTCTAAGAAAGCTTTGCCTAATTCAAGGTCACTGCAATTTATGCCTTGAGTTCTTTCTAGGAATTTTATGGGTTTAGCTCTTACATTTAAGTCTTTGATACATTTCAGTCTTTGATACATTTTGGAGTTGAATTTTCTATATGGTATGAGACTGGCATCTCTATCTATCTAGATATTTTTCTTTTTTGTGAACATGCGGTTGCTCCAGCACCATTTGTTGAAAAGGTTAATCTTTCCTAATTGAATCCTCTTGGCATTCTTGTCAAAAAGCAATTGACCATAAATGCATAGGTTTATTTTTAGACTCTTAGTCTATTCCATTGATGTATATGTCTGTCCTTATGCCAGTACCACATTGTCTTGATTACTAAAGCTTTGGAATAAAATTTTAAACTGGAAAGTATGAATTCTCCAACTACATTCTTATATTTTGATATTTTTAGATATTCTGGGTCCCTCGCATTTCCACCTCTATTTTAGGGTCAGCTTGTCAATTCCTGAAAAATAAAGGTTTTATTTTAATTCCTAATTAATTTAGGAATAAAATCTACAGATGAATTTGGGGGATAAGGTCATGCTAACAATATTTAGTCTTTCAATTTATAAACATGACTATCTATTGATTTGGATCTTTAGTTTATTTGAACAATGTTTTATAGTTTTTGTGTTTAAGTCCTGTGTTTCTTTTGTTAAAATTTTTCCTAAGTATTCTATTTTCTTTGATGCTGTCTTCTGACATTATTTTCTTAGTTTTATTTTTAGATCATTCATTACTAGTATAGAAATACAACTAACTTTTTATCGATTTTGTATCCTACATTTTTGCTGAAGTCCTTTATTAGCTCTACTAGTTTTTTTGGCTGTATGTTTGTGTGTGTGTGCATGCATGCACAATTGTATGTGGATTCCTTAGGATTTTCTGTGTACCTAATCATGTCATCTCCAAATAGAGATGGTTTTAATTCTTCTTCATTCTGGATGTCTTTTATTTCATTTTCTTGACAATTTCCCTGACTATTCGCTTTAGCACAGTGATGAATAGGATTGACAAGATGGTACATACCTGTCTCTTTCCTGAACTCTTGAAAGAACTTTCAGTATTTTACCATTAAGTGTGATATTAGAGGTCCTGAATTTTTGTGTTGTATTTGGCCCTACATATTGTATAGCCAGGCTTCCCTGGTGGCTCAGATGGTAAAGAATATGCCTGTAATGCAGGAGACCTGGGTTCAATCCCTGGGTTGATCCCCTGGACGAGGCCATGGAAACTCACTCCAGTATTCTTGCCTGGAGAATCCACATGGACAGAGGAGCCTGGTGGGCTACATTTGATAGGGTCACAGAGTTGGACATGACTGAGCAACTGAAAAAAAAAAAGCACATTAAGCACAATTTTTAGCTGGTCCTGCCTCATAAAGAAGAGCAGAGTGAGCTGAGGATTAAAGGATAAGTAGGAGCTCCCCAGCAGGTGAGGAGGAGGAGAGAGAACACTATGTGCAGTGTTAGATTCTAGATCTCAAATTGATTCAGTAGCTGGTGTGTGAAGGTCAAGTGAGAGTGAAGGAAAACAGAAGTTGGAAAGGAAGGTTAACTAACCACTGTAGGCTTGCTGACTGTATTAAAGAGCTTTGATTTTACTCTGTGATTTTTGTCTGTGGCACACTGTCATATTTGATATATAATAGAAAAGAATGGAATAAAGGGAAATAAAGGTAGAAACTGAGACAGGGAAGACAAATCATGGATTATTGCAATATTTGAGATTGAGTCTAAACTTCACCAGGTTTACCTTGGACTAGCTATATTCTTGGTTTTGAAGACTTTGGCTTCCTTCTTTTATATTTTTTTTAATGAAAAACTTTAGTAATAGAAATGCGTAATTTTATCAGTTAAGTCTAGAATGTTCTGCTGCTGCTGCTGCTAAGTTGCTTCAGTTATGTCTGACTCTGTGCGACCCCATAGACGGCAGCCCACCAGGTTCCCCCATCCCTGGGATTCTCCAGGCAAGAACACTGGAGTGGGTTGCCATTTCCTTCTCCAATACATGAAAGTGAAAAGTGAAAGTGAAGTCGCTCAGGCGTGTCTGACCAACTTTAGTGACCCCATGGACTGCAGCCCACCAGGCTCCTCCATCCATGGGATTTTCCAGGCAAGAGTACTGGAGTGGGGTGCCATTGCCTTCTCCGAGAATGTCCTGCATTTGCGTCTTATGAACCACACCTATTCGTATTTCCCAACACATTAACAAAATCAAACGATTTTCTTTTTCTCTCATTTCCTTGCTTTTTCCTTTCTACTCACCTCCCTTCCTTCCTTTTTCTTTGTATTAGTCACTTAATTAATTAATTCCTCAAAGCTCATTTAGGACCTAAGGGGCTGAACTAGATCTATAACACATTCTTTGCCCTGGAAGAGCCTATGAATGGTTGAATGAAGCAAGGGAGCCATATTTCCAAATCAGAGTATGGTGTATCATTATCCTTCAGTCACACATGGTCACCTCCCGCAGCTCTGTCACTGTGGCCTTTGTTAAAAAAAAGTTTGTAGTATCTGATATATATACAATAGTGATTGCTAAGTACTTCTTTGTTGTATTAGTTCAGGTTGGAATGGTTGAAAAGACTAGAGTTAGAATTAGCGACTAAGTTTATAGAAACAGCAAAAGGAACCAAAGCACCAAAACAACTAAGTCCTTAAAGAGAGTCAGATAATCTGGAGCTAGTGTTTGATTGTATAAATAGCTATAAATTCCTAGTCAATTCTGTAGATTCACAGATCTGAGAAGTGATGAGCCGTTTTAGAGAGTATGGCACTATCCTCCAAATTACATAATACTAAATGCATGTCATTAAATAAATGATTCTAACCCTTTTTTCCCCCTTGCTTTTATTGGATTTCAAAGTTCAGTACACATTCAAATTATTCAATTTTGATATCCCTTTTATTATCAAATGTCCTACTTTTGAAATGGAAAGCTCGGTTGGCCATGTTCCCTGTCAAGTTTAAGAAGCTTTTATCATTTAAATAAATTAAACCTTCCAGCATGGGCTCCACAGAACATAATGAAGCAAGGAGAAGAAAAGCTTAAATGAAATAAACCCCTTTACTCATAGAAACAGTACAGGCTATTGTGCATTCTACCAATAAATGTGTTCCTCTAATCATAGTCTGATTTGTGATTTTTCTTTTCTAATTCTGTCCTTAATTTTTTAGTGTTTATTAGCAATTTGACTTGCCATTCAGCAAAAGATAGACGTGGTGCAAGAGGCTGTAGGAACCTCTTGCTAAAGGTTCCTAAAGAAAAAAGCAAATATTGTATTTTTAAAAGCTGATTTATTTTAATCCAAATTGTTTCTTTACATGATTTAATTCTTATATAAGTTGATCTCCTCTGAACTTCACTCAGATCCTTTATTTTTTAAAATAATGTTTTGGGAGATTTTATTTTTAATCTTTGTTTTCTAAGGAAAAATAATCATAATTTTATGTTATCATTTGGCAGAATTAATGTATATAGCTTATGTATTGAATTAATAGGAAATTTTTTACTTTCTGTATGACACATTGCTTATGTAAGAATCAATTGGATAATGAAAATTCTTCTTATTATTATTTGAAGATTCTTTCAATGCCAAAAAGTAGCCTGCAGATTATTTTAATCTAAAAAAACCACACTATTTTGAAGGTTTAGCTAACTAAAAATTATCAATCTTTCTCTTCCTTATGAATTTAAACCATTTTATTCTACATGCTTAAAACATTAAAGGTAAGAAGCACTTCTCTAGAAGGAAAGATTCAGCATGGACTGAGATAATTTATATGAGAATGTTCATGCTTGTAATGGTAATGTAGAATAATTTTCATCCTATTTTTTATGATGAAATGTCTTCTTTGTAATAAAAACATGTTGTTATTCAAAGTTGGGGTTTAGAGTCATAAAATTATCTTCAAACTATGAGCATTTATTATATTTAATGTTACTACATTTAATGTTTTTGAAATATGGTGACTTTATTTTCTTATTTGTTATATAACACATTTTTTATAAGTCACAGCAAAGTCTATCAGGCTTTGCACGTAAGACATAGGCCAACTGGTTGTGACACCTCTGTAATTTTTTTTTAAATTTCAGGGCCTATATTCTCGTACCTCGCATTAGGACAGTTTTGCTTTGTCATCAGCTAGAAAATACATTCTAATGGATGTTATTCTATTCTTACAGTTCAAAGATTCTTACTCAGGTTCCTTAAAAATTGATCTGTGGGTCAAAAATCTGAACTTGATTCTACTCAGCAGGTGTTTGTCAACTCTACTTATTCAACAAGCACAGAGCTTCAATTTATTAATTTCTCCACTTTGAGAGATGGTTCATCATGACAAATGCTCTGTGAAGGGTTACCTTTTGGATGTTAAACTGCTGTATCACTCCCTACTTCATCCACTCACCTGTCTGGGTTTTCACAGGTCCAGGAGGTGGTGTCAAAGTTATCCTGAAGAACTGTATTAGACTATAATGGTTAACTGTTTGGAATCTGACCCCATGGATTTGTATCCTGGCCATTTACTAGCTGTGTGACCTACTGCAAACCATTCAAACTTTTTGTGCTTCAGTCTTCTTTTCTGTAACATGAGAATAATAGGACCTATCTCATAGAGGAGTAATGACAGTTAAATGAGATAATACGCTTATAGAAGTAACCTCTTTTTTTATAAGTATTTTTGATAAGTATTTTTACAAGTATTTTTGAATAAGTCATAATTTCTGTTCTACAGTCAAAATAGATAAATTTAGTCTCATTCAGGAAACTCCATTAAAAGTTTTTTTTTTTAAGTGAGCTCTGACTTACAAGTCTGTTTATGCTAAATAGTTGATTAAATCCAAGTATGAATTCTTCGGATTCTGTTTTTCATATACAAAACCTCATTCTTTCCTTTTCTCATTTGCTTTTACATCTTTTTGGTGACAAAATATGCCAACCCAGTTCTATTCCATCTGTCCCTTGATGCCAAGTGGCAGCCTGGCCCTGTCACAGAACTCCCCTTGTACTCAGTAGTACGGCATTAGGAGTCTTTGTTCTCCACTTAGTGGTAGCAGTGTCAAAGGCCTTTGTTGGTGTTTGGTTGATGGAGAGGGCCTGGCTGCTAAGGGAAACTGGAGAAAGAAGGCTTTTTTTTTTTTTAACTGATGTTTAACTTGGGCATATTACATCCTTAAATCACAAAGCATCCCAAATTTGGTAAGCACACAATAATTAGAAGCAATTATTAGCCATTGTATTGAAAATTTAAAGCATAAAGGTATGGCCTAAGATGCCCACAGATTCTCAGTCTCCACTAACCCCAAATCTTTCATCTGTGAACCTCACATGGCAGTATAAATTTATCCCATTCAGATAAATAATGTATGATTTTTTAGTGTGTCCTAAATATTGCATGGATATCTTGTATTTTATCTGACATCCCTGTGCACCAAGCATTTGCCCTCCTCCACTGTTCATTTGACATAGATGCATTTCCCCACCCCCAAAATGTGAAGGGTAATCTCAGTTACCACCCCTCACCAAGGCTGTGTCTTTTCAAGGCTAACTAACTACATTTAAAAACAAACAAGGCTGGAGTCCAGTGGGAAGAAGGATGTGACCCACCATTTCCATTACTCCCTTTATGTCAGTTCGTAGAATCAAAGTAACTGTATTTACAATGAAAGGGAATGATCCAGGAATAGAGTATCTTCATTTTCATGTTTGGATTTGTCTGGTCTCAAAAAGTTTAATATCTTGAAGTTTAGCACAAGCCTTATTTACCTAGGAAGCATGAGAAACATGTCAACCCTTTGAAAGACTTCTTATTAAACTGCTGGAGCTTTGATGTCAGACTAAAGAGATTAGAATTACATTTTTCAAAAAGATCCATTTCATGTACTAGTAGAGAAGGGAAAATATGCTGGTCTTTATAGTCAGTTACTGAATTTAGAGAATATTTATTTTAAAATATAAATTATTACTTCTTGATAAGCTATATTTAGTGCATCAATATCAATTTAGAAAATGTGCTTTTATAGAGAGAATTGCCTCTCCCTGACTTCTCTGTTTACAGTGATCATTACTAGTATTGGTTCTAGCATAAGATCAATGACTATACAGAGACAGAGGTGATGAAAATGGTTTCAAACAGAAAGTGTTTTATGAGAGTTCAAGGGAGACAATCAACGTATTTTGAGAGTCTATTACATGAGAGAGACTATTTACTTCACATGTATTTCTAATCCAACCAACAGCTTAATAAGAGAGGGTGATGGAGGCAAGTAATTTTGCTAGCATCATAGAATTATCTGATTCTGAAAGCACATTAATATAACTCCCTTGTGAATATTCCTTATAACCCTCATCTGTAGTTATTTTGTTCTTTAGAAGACTGAGTAAAAAAATCTTGCACTTTCCAAATTCACCTCTGACTCTGATAATATAAATGGTAATAATTTCTTACATAGTCAGTCTTCTATATTTTTCTTGATGGAGTTGTAACTTCTTCACAGTATTACTTTCAAAATCCATTTTTAATAAAATCTATGCTTACTTATCGGAGAAGGCAATAGCAACCCACTCCAGTACTCTTGCCTAGAAAATCCCATGGACGGAGGAGCCTGGTAGGCTGCAGCCCATGGGGTTGCTGAGAGTCAGACACAACTGAGCGACTTCACTTTCACTCTTCACTTTCATGCATTGGAGAAGGAAATGGTAACCCACTCCAGTGTTCTTACCTGGAGAATCCCAGGGACGGGGGAGCCTGGTGGGCTGCCGTCTATAGGGTCGCACAGAGTCGGACACGACTGAAGCAACTTAGCAGCAGCATGCTTACTTATTTGTGAGTGCTCATCTAATCCTGCATGTACTATGTATTTAACTTTACATTTGAATTTTTTAAATATCGGAATTTGAAGAGTCCAGCCTCCTACTCAGTGAAAGTATTACATGGACAACATTCTTATTTCTGTTTGAATATTTCAGTGGTGTGAGTTTCATGAGTTTTTGAGGCAGTGTAATCAGGTAATGCATAGTAGTTTGAAATGAAGTTTGTATACTGACCTGGTATTTACCTTCCCAAAGCTTCTATATATAAATCCTTGTTCTGGCCTCAGAGCCACATATATAAATTTAATCCCTCCTTCCACCCAACTCACAGTGCTGTCAGTAGACTGCCTATCTTTTCAGTATTTTTATAGCTTAGAACTCTTATTATTTGACCTCTAAACAGAGGGTGACATTAAGAATGGGTTTGAATAATAATAATAATATGATCTAAAAGAAAAAAGAAAAACTTACAGAAAATAGTGATATATTGCAGAGATAAATGTTTTCTTGCACATGCATGTATACATATATGCATATACGTATATCCTAACAGGTTAGTAGATGTTTATATTTATGTATTTGTATATTTTCTGTGAAATGAGAACATGAACAAGTAAATAGCTCTATTTAGTTGTTTCTTTACTACATTCCCCCTCT
The DNA here is from genome assembly GCF_014754425.2 of Oryx dammah. Classification (NCBI taxonomy): domain Eukaryota; kingdom Metazoa; phylum Chordata; class Mammalia; order Artiodactyla; family Bovidae; genus Oryx; species Oryx dammah. The sequence continues at coordinate 27,927,183 of NW_024070210.1, forward strand.
GATATGCAAGGAAGTGGGACAAAATGAGCTGAGCAAGCTTAGTCAGTGTTTCTATATCTGATTTCAAGTGTATTGTACCTGTTAACTGGCACTGGACTATTTTTCCCTTCAGAAGTGGTCTTGCTTGCCCTATCTGCAAGAGTTTCCTTTGGAAAACAGAATACACCTGGTATCTTGTCACACAAGTATAAAGTCATCTGTTTTTATAGTCAAGTTTTTAATCTTTCTGCCCCTCCACAGATCATTTTCCGCAAAATCAGTGATGTGAAGAAAGAAGAGGAGGAGCGCCTCAGGCAAAAGAATGAGGTCACCCTCAGCATCCCCGTGGACCATCCGGTAAGAAAGCTCTTCCAAAAATTCAAGCAGCAGAAGGAGCTGCGGAATCAGGGGTCAACGCAGAGCGACCCCGAGCGGAACCAGCTGCAGGTAGAAAGCCGCTCCTTACAGAATGGAGCGCCCATCACCGGCACCAGCGTGGTCACCGTGTCACAGATCACACCCATTCAGACGTCTCTGGCCTACGTGAAAACCAGTGAGTCCCTCAAGCAAAACAACCGCGATGCCATGGAACTCAAGCCCAGTGGTGGCGCTGACCCCAAATGTCTCAAAGTCAACAGCCCCATAAGAATGAAGAATGGAAACGGGAAAGGGTGGCTGCGACTCAAGAATAATATGGGAGCCCATGAGGAGAAGAAGGAAGACTGGAATAACGTCACTAAAGCTGAGTCGATGGGGCTATTGTCCGAGGACCCCAAGGGCAGTGACTCAGAGAACAGTGTGACCAAAAACCCATTAAGGAAAACGGATTCCTGTGACAGTGGGATTACAAAAAGTGACCTTCGTTTGGATAAGGCTGGGGAGGCACGAAGTCCATTAGAGCACAGCCCCATCCAGGCTGATGCCAAACACCCCTTTTATCCCATCCCGGAGCAGGCCTTACAGACCACACTGCAGGAAGTCAAACATGAACTCAAAGAGGACATTCAGCTACTAAGCTGCAGAATGACTGCCCTGGAGAAGCAGGTGGCGGAAATCTTGAAAATACTCTCAGAGAAAAGCGCACCCCCAGTCTCTTCTCCAAAATCCCAAATGCCTCTCCAAGTACCTCCTCAAATACCCTGTCAGGATATTTTTAGTGTTTCAAGGCCTGAGTCACCTGAATCTGACAAAGATGAAATCCACTTTTAATATATATATACGTATATATTTGTTAATATATTAAAAACAGTATATACATCTATATACATATGTGTATATATACAGTATATACATATATATATATATTTTCACTTGCTTTCAATATGATGAACACAATATGGATTTTGATGTGTAAATATTGCATGTCCAGCTGGATTCTGGCCTGCCAAAGAAGATAATTATTAAAAACATAGATATTGCTTGTATATTATGCAGTTGACTGCATGCACAATTGACATTTATTTATAATCTCTATTCTGTAATTTTTAAAAGTATGATTTTTGTTAACCAAGGCAGTGTAATAGTTGAAGAATCAGGGTCCAACCTGCCAATGTTGCCATGACAAATTTGATCTCAGGCTGAGTATACTGATATGTCATTTCCTCACTCTTCTGTTAAGTTAAAATTATAAATTAATGCCAAGGAATCATTCAACCTTTTAAACTATTAGTGCCATTTTATGATTTCATTCCATAGGATATTTTTCTGTAATATAGTGCTAGGTTATTTTCCACAACAGGCAGTATTTGCTCCATTGAAATAACTGTTTTGTTGCCTCAGTCAGATACCGACGTGGGATATGGAACTTATTACTCTGGGGTTTGTGCATGAATTGCATTTTTGCTCAACTGTACCTCTCCTTGTTTAACATTTACTTAGATAGTAATCATTAACTCTTATGTAAGGATATCCCTACTCCCTTCATCTTGGATAACAGCCACCATCTTATAAGCTCATGTTTTTCAACCCCATAAATACTGAACTATTAATATAGTGTATATTATTATAGAAATACTGCACCACAGGGTAAAAGGGTCTTTTTAACAATTTATGTTAGAGATGCTGATTTTCCAAAGGTGATGAATGTTCTAAATTTTTTTTTTAACTTGCTCAAAGATGAACTTGAAAGGTTCTTAGTAAAAGAAAACCAAGCAAACAATATTTAACATATACAAAATTTAACTAGAATGACATAAAAGAAAAAAGAATATAAAAAAGATAAGTTTTGTAGCATATTTGTGACTTAGAAAGAATGAAACACAGGTACAGAATTGTTCACACCTGATTCTTACTGCTTGTAGAGGTACTACATAAAATGTGGTTAGGAAAAAGAAAAAAAACACTAAAAAGTAGATGCTAAGTTGTTCAACTCAGACAACTGCTTTTCTATAATATTATTCGAGTTACAATTTTCTAAAGCTTTTTTTTGCACAGAGTTCTACTGCTGGACTTCTGCTGAGTTGATACAATAGACTACTAAGGCTCAGGCAGATCTGCTTATGAAAGGAGGGTTCTAAAGACCAAATTTCAAAGTCTTTGGGGCCACAAATCCTCTTCTTAGAAAGTGCCTATTATCAACTAAAAAAAAGTAACAAAAGATCATGTATAGCTACACTCTCAAATGCTATGTATTGAGAATAAAATGCACATTCATTTGTAAGAACTTAGGAAAGTTTATTTCTTTTGACTAAAGTTTATTTTATGAAGTTGATCAGAGAGGCATACTTTTAAATTGGTGCATGAATGACATTTAATAGTGGAAGCAGGGCAGTTAATGTTTGCATTGAGTTGAAAATATATAACAGTAATTTGTATATTATTGGACCATCTGTACATATATATTAACATACACGAGGTGATAGCAAAACCAAAAGAGATATTTTGATGTATTGTACCCATTTTTATGAGCTTTTTAAACTATCTCCCAGGATCCCCAAACAAAAACAACAGAACTAAAAGACAAGTTACGACCATCTGCCTGGAGAAGTATAAAGCAAAGTGGTTTGTAAAAACAGTTGATATTTTAGAATTTCTACTAGAGCTTATTCACATGCCCACAAGATGTGCCTCTTTAATCCAGGAATTTCAGGACAGATGTTATGTGCCATGGGTTCCATTTTCCTATTTTTGTGCCCATAACTTCCATTACTCATAACGGAAGTTTTCAGGGTAGCACGTCTCCATGCTATGCTACAATAACTACCTACCATAGGCACAGGACAATGAAGTAATCACGGTGTAAGAAGTCAGCGTTGAAAGTGGGACTCCACTGCTTTCATGATGAGGATGGTACTTTTCCTTGACCTCTGATATTTATTGAATTTCAGGGTATTTTCTATTTAACCATGTCTGAGACAAACTTGCCTAAGCTTTCAAAAGTGAGTGGTAAAAAAATAATCTGAGTACAGAAATGGTTAGTTTAACTTTAGCCACGTGCTTCAGAAATAACGGTTTTTGTAAAAGTATGAGTAACTGAAACATCAGAGTGGTTTGTAGTTGCCTTTGCTTGTTAGCGTTGCTAATATTTACTGTGTTCTAACGTTGACTTCATCTAATTGACCTACAATATTGATGTTCATGTATTGGGAAAAGAAATATATGGCTTAAAACTACTTCAGTACCAAGGAGGGAAGAGTATACATTGCTTATTTATGGTGCAGCTATCACAGTATTCTTTCCAGCCACCCTTGTTCCTGTGTGCATGACGTGATGTGGCGCTGAATACACTCTGCTGTTTTTAGCAGAAATGCATGTGTTCAGCACGCATTGTATATAGAGTAATCTTATAGGTTCCCAGATTCCACAACTCTTTCCAGTCAGACTTACTCAGACTTGGGTAAAGGGTGATCGCTTACTTTAATATGTCCAATAATGATACAGTCATGTTCTGTGTTGCCTCAACCAGCACATAGACAGTAGGTTCTCTTTTAGGGGACCAGAGGCCTGCATGTTTTATTCTTACGCTGTATAGATGCTCTTGGTGCATCCAAAATAATTTTTTTTTATTATATCTTTCTGAACAATGTAATAATAGGAATAAATAGATATGTATTTAAAATTGGAACATTTTCCAAAGCAACTTACACATCTTCAATATTCTTCTATGATAATGTATAAGATCAGATGCTGTACCCGGGACAGGTGGTTGTAACATGATAGCAGAAGTCAAACCAAAAAAAAAAATGTGAGCTGCATATCAGGATGACAAGTTTTATCAGTCTATATTAGGATATTATTGCACTACATTGATCTAGTAAATAGAGGAGCTTATGATAAAGGCAGATAGGAACACAAAAGGCAGACGACAATTTCAAAACAGTTAATGTACCACATTGACATAAACAGTCTTTAGAATCGTCTGGGCATAGATGTTGAATAGAGACACAGACTTCATTGTTAAAATGGAATTTTTTTGTTATGACACAGGTTTCATCTTACATTAAGTATAGCAGTACAAATGTCCGTTCTAATTCTCTGGCTTTGATCTATGGGGTTGCAAAGAGTTGGACATGACTTACCAACTGAACAACAACAGCAACACAAATGTCCTAAATATTCAGTTAAAAAAAATTATGGAGATCAGAGCAAGAGATTTAGAAAGTTTGGAGTTTAAAATTATTCCTGAGAACAAATATATATTCCTAGAGTACCCAGCACTTTAATAGGAATATTAATTATGACCACTAACTAAAGTGCATTTTGAAAGCTAATCTTATTGGAGCCTAAATGAAAATCTCAGTTTTCTGTCCTTAACTTTAAGGAGATTTGGTTCACCTGTTCTATTTTAAATAATTAAACTCTTTTAGAAAGCTTTTTTTTTAAATTAGTCTTCAGAGCAATGATTGTTTATGAAGTATGCAGTGGCTGATACTAGTGAAATTATTTGTCATATCCCTAATAAATTCAACTATCTTGTAAAATTTTTATCTTTTAATTAATTTTATGTCTCGTTTCCAAAATTTCATGTAGGTGATCAGAAAATTTGTCTAGAATGTACATACCATACATGGATAACTTTAAAATATGAATATTTATAATCATGTGTTGTGTTTCATACTTTATGTATAAGAGTATTTCTCTTGTGGTCTAGATGGAAAGGGAGAGAAGAAAGAACAACTTTTTGGAAAACTAGAATTCAATCCTAGGATGAATATCTGAGCTCTGTCTTGGATTCAGAATCTGTGTCTTTGCCGTAATCACAGTAACTATGGGCAGGTTAGCTGTTTTTCAGTATGTCTGGGCTTCAGTTTCCCAATCAGTAATTCGTAAGATAAAAACTGTCCTCTTCTTATATCAAGATAATGTTAGGTCAGTGGAAAATCATCTTCCTCTTTGATGAAAATAACATTAAAGACAAATTATCATTTTGTTTTGTTTTTTCTTTCATAGAAGACCAGCCAAGATGCATTTTCTAAATATTCTAGGTTTTAGAGAAGACTTCTCTGGTCAGATGGTGGTGGCGAAAGACATAAGTGGCTAAATAATTATTGATCACTGACGTGTGAACATAAGATTTGAAAATTATCTGGGGATATAGAGCTACTAATCAAACATGAAAAGAATGAGGAAAAGAGAGAAATAAGAGGAAAAGTCATATTATGATTTTTCTTATTCTATTTAATCATATAGCTCAGCAGAAATTCTCAATTTTGTGAGAAAATGTAAACAAATTAAGTATTCAAGGTATATTTCATCTTCAACCTTTTGTATGAAAATAATCATGACTTACTCAAGATAGTGTCTCCACGTAGGTAGATGCTCTTATACCAAAATTTTTAACTATGAAAGAATCCTTTCCAATGACCAGTTTTTCAATATGTAACTTGAACTGGAAAAAGAACAGTTTTAAAAAAGGAAAACCATTTTAATTACATTAGAGAACTACTCATGTTGTATCCTAATGAGAGTGTTTTAATTTTTAAAAGTTATAATTTATAATTAGTGATACTGATAACTCAAAGAAGCTACTTACAGTAAGTAAAAATTTATTTTCAAAATGAGATTCATTTTCTTAATGATTGTTCATTCTGCAAAGACAGTCTTGCAAGCTAAGTGATACACTGAAACCTGCTGTATTACATCTGCTATGACCCTTTGAGCAAAGAAAACAGCAAAAGCATGTAGAAACAAAGGGGAAGTTTTAATGTACTACAAGAGATATTTAGATCTCTTACTGGATTTTCTAATCTTTCCATCAAATCAGCATTTTAAAATTGCTATTAAAAATTAAGAATTAGGTGTTATTTTGAAAACAGACACAATATCTCAAGTTAAAGGAAGAATAATTATAAATGTTTGAAACTTTCAAGGAGTATTAGAAAAAGTTTAAGGGGATAGATAGATAGATCATCATTGACCATGACTTTTTGCTATGCATTGTAATCCTTATGAGTTATTTGCTAGGTAGTCAGTAACATATTTTTATCTACTGTGATGGGCCTTTGGCATTCCAACTCACAGTCTTATTACATATGTATTTGCATATGTGAATAAATGGTTTCAATCAGCTTGCTCTTAGTGTAAACTGGTACTTCCTAAATGTTAGCAACTTCAGTAATAAAGACTCTTCCAAGTATGGCATGACATTTATTATTTTTTAGAGGGTTGATATATATTAATTTGACATTATAGGAAAATTCTTCTCATCTTGATCTGAGAAAACATACCAAGAAGTTATACATGGGAACTACAGGATCAGAAGAAAAACAGAGTAAGGTTTTAAGTAGGATTGTCATGCCAGACTGCATGATTTCACAGGAGTCCAAATCAGGATTCGCATTTTCACATTTGGAACAAATCTACAAAGAATGTAGATTGCAGTTTAGTGCATGGAGATGTAAGCATGGTCTTTGGCAAAGCTTACAGGTACAATCAGATCAACTTTGGTGAGTTTATGTAGAATTTTTTTCTTTTTTCTTTTTCTTTTTTACTTCCCTTAGTTTTAATGGTGTACATTGCTTTACATTACTTTTATTGACTGCTCTGTGTAAATATGTGCAGCCTTCTGAATGAGAAGGGTTAGCTAAGTCTGAATCTTTCATTAATCATCATGTATATATGGCTGGGGAGTAGATGAGGAAGCTTGTCAGGATAGCATAGCTATTGAGATTTTAACACAGGCAGGCAGACCCTGGAGAGAAAACTTTATTTTACAAACTACTGTCATTGCAAGGGCTATCTAGTCCAACCACAAATTTCAAATATTTCAAGACATGTACTTTAAAAGTTTCCTAAAATTAAAATAATTTTTAAAACTTCATTCTATGATATAAATGTAGTTTTTTAATTTTCCATAGTAGATCAGAATAAATGACAGATTGAAGACATAACTGTCGCAAGCACAGAGTGCCTCATCCTAATAATGAACTTTTCCTTTATTTCTTCCCACAATTGACAGGTATCAGTAGAGGTAAGTTGCCAAATGTGGTTATAAGTAAGAAGCAAGTTGTGGTCACTAGTATTAATATTTCCTTTTCCAACTTTATTTTAATATAAAGAGGTAATATATGATATTTAAGAAAAACAAGACATTCAATTTTTTGCCTATAATCGCTCTTACTTTTTATTATTGGTATTTGAATGAGACTATAGAATATTTTATTTTTAAAATTTATTTTGACCCACTGAGTTCTAAGTAGATTATGCATATCTTTTCTTTTTTTAATTATACCACTGTTGGCTTCTTGGCCAAACCACTACTAAATGCATTATCCAAATGAACTATTTCAGCTTAGAATAGCAATTTGTATTATTTCCAAATTTAATGAAGTTTTTGTATGTATATTTAACTCAGAGAGTTTTTTTTAATTAATTTTTTTTCTTTATTATATTACATTGGTTTTGCCATACATCAACATGAATCTGCCACGGGTGTACACATGTTCCCCATCCTGAAACCCCTTCCCACTTCCCTCCCCGTACCCTCCCTCTGGGTCATCCCAGTGTACCAGCCCCAAGCATCCTGTATCCTACATCGAACCTTTAGAAAGATGGTAACGATAACCCTGTATGCAAGACAGCAAAAGAGACACAGATGTACTTCAGAGAGTTTAAATAGTTTTCTCTAATGGAAAAAATGTTAATTTTCTTAATGTGATTTATTTATTCTATCCTTTGAAATGTTTTTAAGCTAATGTTTTGGTATAAGGAGGAAAAGCAAGGTATTACATTATACTCTGGGACCCTCGGCCCAAACCATCTTGTTTTCACTTTGATGATGATACAATGAGAAGTAACCACAGAAAAGATCAGTCTACCTTTTTCATAACAACTGGGGAGGACCCCGATGACACTGCAGAAAGCTTTTATAGTTGGTTCACTTTCATCCCTGGCTTTTACATTATCACTGTTACTGTGGAAATAAGGTCATGTCTTGTGCTACATCTAAATATATTTGTTCAAGGAATAGCTGACCTAAAAGTGCAGCTGGGCCGAGTTATAATTGAGGAAAATAAAAAAGAGGAGTGGGAATTACAGTTACTTCCTTTTAATGTGTTTTCCTCTGTGTGATGCTTTTAGATGTTTATTTATTTATAGATGATTTATGTTGTCAAAAAAAAAAAGATCGTTGAACCTTTAATGAAACACAGGAAGTGATGTGAAAGTTTGTCAAATGCCATCGCTTTAATACATATATAAATGAGTGCTCCCCCATCAATTGTGTTTAGAACCTCTAGCTCTAACCGAGAAGCCGAGGCCCATAAGTACCTAGCTGGTTGGGTTCTATCTTCATGGAGTAAAACCAAGAGGATCTGATCACTCTCTCATTCATGCATATGTACTGACTGTTGAATGATGAGCCCAATCAAGCTGAAAATATCTACACTGATGCCTAAATAAACCATATTGAGTATTCATAGTAACCAAATTAAGTCATTCACTACCAAATAATTTATCTTCCTCTGCTAAATCCTCTTCAGTGACATGAAATTTAACCTCTTCCTTCCATAGTCAGGCTCTCTATTGGGAAACTGGAGTTTGTGATTAGGGCAACATTAAGATTACTTAGGTCACAGAGATGTTTGTATCATGAATCCCTCATTTGCTCTTCAACTTTTTCCAACCAAAGTATGATGGGAAAGATTCTAGATGAGACCATGATTGAGGTAAAAAGGAAGAACAGCTAGCAAACTATGCAAAATCATGATTGAGACTCATTTTGAATTTCATATCAAAGATATTTCGATAGACCTGGGTATTTAATAACAATATATCATAGTCATGCATTGCCAGTTTATTTAAAAAAGCCCAATGTGCTTTCATTTAAAATCAAGATTATTTAAAATAGTCCATATTTATAAAAATAGTGGCAAAGATTAGTTTTTGATCTCTTCAGAAATGTTTTCATGTTATGATTCTCAGTGTTGTTTTTCAAACAGGGTTAAAATGTCTTGATGTCTTGTCCCATCCATCTATTGGCAGCACTGCCATCTTCCACTGAGCAGCCATCTTCCTCCTTAGATTCTATTCACAGTTAAAGTCAGCTAAAACATGAACTTGATGTTAAGAACAATGTGATTATTACTGCACTGAAACTGGAAGCCAATTTAGATCTATTTCTACCCTAAATGTCCATTGTAGTTTATGGGAAAAGCAATGATTCCTAGAAGTGCTTGGTACTCAGACAAAACAAAGTAAAATGTGCATATTTATGATAAATCAGAGACTATAGATTTCTTTCTATTCTATGCTTTAGTGACTTTGTTTACATTAGTTGCAGTGTTTTGTATATTATACTGCAGATTCCTGACTAAAACACTGATGTTACTATGGAAATTCACTTTTGCAAATTTGTAAATGTTTTTTGCCACTGCAACCATACTAATGGGAATTTGGGATATTAAAAATGTCTGTATCTATAAAGGTTAATTCACTGGAAACAACTGATTTATGTATTGGCCAAGGAAATAATGCAAAAACTTCTTGTGATGTTTTTGATACCTATGCTAAGCAGTACTAGTTTGTTCTGTTCAAAATTAATTCATGTTTAATAGATCATTTTTTCTACTTAAAGGTATTGCAGTGTGTAATGCAGACATTTTGTATGTACTATTGACTTATAACTGATTGCTGAGAGAATGTGTGAAAATGTTTTGAATGCTTGTAATCAAAATATAATTATTTCTGGGAAGTTTGTGGTGATTATCACTTTACTTAAGATTTGTTCTCAAGAAAAAATCATTTTTAAAAAGTGAATTGGCAGGTGGAAGTTTCTAACCCAAAAGAATTCTGGGTTTCAGCACAATAAACTGTATTTCATCAGGGAGGATTAACTTTCATTTTTCCCCACTTTATTTAAATGTGAATATTTTTTCATGATACAGAATAAAATGTGCATTTTATGGAACTTGTTTGAATTGAGTCTTTGTTGAAAATTATTGTCTTGAATTTAGTTTAGTAAATGAAAAGTTTCACATTACAAACATATGAAGCAGTGGGTTCAAAGAAAAATCTTTTGATATTAATATATTAGCTTAAGATGTTATTTTAAACTTTTATAATACCTTTCCTCTGATAAATTGTAGTAATGGGAGAAGTAATAAAGTTAGAGTCATATCTGAAACTGAATTTTAAACCCCAGTGGTAAATGTGCTTGAATTAGAAGATATATCTTTTTTATGAAAGATAGAAAATAAAATCTAGATAGAATATTGGAGAAATTTTTATTTTTAAGAGATTTCTTAATATTTCTTCATTCTATCAATATATAAAAATGTTATTATTTCCCTAACATTATAGGTTTATCCCACTCTATGAAGCATAAGGGTAGAATGTATAATACACAGAAAAATAGAGTACTTTCATTTGGGGGAAACATTCATAAGTGGTTCTGCCACTAGCCCTTGGAGCATTAAAAGGTAAGGGTTGAATATATAATAAAGATTGTTATTTGAGAATACAACTTTTTTTTCTAACTGAAGAAGTCCAGTTTAAGAGGTACATTTTTTTAAGGTCACTGAATGTTGTTGTTCAGTTGCTAAGCTGTCTGTGACTCTTCGTAACCCCATGAACTGTAGCGCCCCAGGCTTCCCTGTCCTCCACTGTCTCCTGGAGTTTGCTCAAAGTAATGTCCATTGAGTTGGTGATGCTATCTAACCATCTCATTCTCTGCTGCCCTCTTCTCCTTTTGCCTTACATCTTTCCCAGCATCAGGATCTTTTCCTATGAGTCAACTGTTTGCATCAGATGGCCAAAGTATTGGAGCCTCAGCTTCAGCATCAGTCCTTCCAAAGAATATTCAGAGTTGATTTTTGTTAGGATTGGCTGGTTTGATTTCCTTACAATCCAAAGCTTCTTAAGAATCTTCTCTGGCACTGCAATTTGAAAGCATCAGTTTTTTGGTGCTCAGAATTCTTAATGCTCCAGCTCGCATATCCATACACAACTACTGGCAAAACCATGGCTTTGACTATACAGAACTTTGTCAACAAAGTGATGTCTCTGCTGCTTAATTCCTTGTCTAGGTCTGTGATAGCTTTCCTCTTAAGAAGCAAGCATCTTTTAATTTCATGGTTGCAGTCACCATTCACAGTGATTTTGGAGCCCAGAAAATAACATCTGTCACTGTTTCCACTGTTTACCCATCTATTTGCCATGAAGTGATGGGACCAGATGCCATGATCTTTATTTTTTGAATGTTGAACTTAAAGCCAGCTTTTTCACTCTCTTCTTTCACCTTCATCAAGAGGCTCTTTAGTTTGTCTTCACTTTCTGCCATTAGAGCGCATATATACATATATGAGTTTGTTGATATTTCCTCCAGCAATCTTGATTCCAGCTTGTGAGTCATCGAGTCTGGCATTTCACATGATGTATTGTTACCCTGTTTATTTAACTTATATGCAGAGCACCTCATGAGAAATGTCAGGCCGAATGAGTTACAAACTGGAATCAAGATTGCTGGGAGAAATGTCAACAACCTCAGACATGTAGATGATACCACCCTCTGGCAGAAAGTGAAGAGAAACTAAAGAGCCTTTTTATGAGAGTTGGAGAAGGAAATGGCAACCCACTCCAGTACTCTTGCCTGGAAAATCCCATGGACAGAGGAACCTGGTGGGCTACAGTCCACGGGGTTGCACAGAGTCGGACACGACTGAATGACTTCACTTTCACTTATGAGGGTGAAGGAGAGTGAAAAAGCCAGCTTAAAATTAAATGTTAAAAAAAAAAAAACCAAGATCACGGCATCCAGTCCTATCATTTCATGGCAAATAGAAGGGAAAAAAGGTGGAAGTAGTGACTGATTTCCTCTTCTTGGGCTCTAAAATCACTTTGGATGGTGACTGCACCCATGAAATTAAAAGACAATTGCTTCTTGGCAGGAAAGCTATGACAAAACTAGAGTGTGTTAAAAGCAAGGACTTCACTTTGCAGCCAAAGGATCCTATAGTCAAGGCTATGGTCTTTCCGATAGACATGTACGGATGTGAGAACTGGACAATAAAGAAGGCAGAGCACCAAAGAGTTGGTGCTTTCAAACTCTGGTGCTGGAGAAGACTCTTAGAGAGTCCTTTGGAATGCAAGGAGATCAAACCAGTCAATCTTAAAGGAAATCAACCTTGAATACTCTTTGGAAGGACAGATGCTGAATCTGAAGCTCCAGTACTTTGGCCACTGGATGCAAAGAGCTGACTCATTGGAAAAGACCCTGAAGCTGGGAAAGTTTGAAAGCAGAAGGATAAGAGGATGACAGAGGATGAGATTGTTGGATCGCATCACCAATTCAATGGACATGAACTTGGGCAAACTCCAGGAGATGGCAAGAAAGAGAGAAGTGACATGCTGCAGTCCATGGTGTTGCAAAGAGTTGGACACTGCTTGGCAACTGAACAGCAGCAACAATCTGCATCTATGTTAAATAAGCAAGGTGACAATATACAGCCTTGACATACTCATTCCATATCTGGTTCTAAATGCTGCTTCTTGACCTGCATACAAGTTTCTCAGGAGACAGGTAAGGTCATCTGTTATTTCCATCTCTTTAAGAATTTCCCACAGTCTGTTGTGGTCCACACAGCCCAAGGCCTTAGCATAGTCAATGAAGCAGAAATAGATATTTTTCTGGAATTCACTTGCTTTCTCTATAATCCAATGAATGTTGGCAATTTGATTTCTGGTTCCTCTTCCTTTGCTAAACCTAGCTTGTGCATCTGGAAGGTCTCAGTTCATATACTGCTGAAGCCTAGTTTGAAAGATCTGAAGCATTACTTTGCTACCATGTGAAATGAGTATAATTGAGTCGTAGTTTGACCATTCTTTGGCATTGCCTTTCTTTGGGATTGGAATGAAAACTGACCTTTTCTTGTCCTGTGACCACTTCTGAGTTTTCCAAATTTGCTGACATATTGAGTATATCACTTTAACAGCATCATCTTTTGTGATTTTAAATAGCTTAGTGTGAATTCCATTACCTCCACAATGCTTCCTAAGGCCCACCTGATTTCATACTCCAGAATGTCTGGCTGTAGGTGAGTGACCACACCATCCTGGTTATCTGGGCATTAAGAACTTTTTCATGTAGTTCTGTGTATTCTTGTCACTTCTTGTTAATCACTTCTGCTTCTATTCCTTACCATTTCTGTCCTTATTCATGCCCATTCTTGTATGTAATGTTCTCTTGATATCTTTAATTTCCCTGAAGAGATCTTTCCCATTCTATTGTTTTCCTCTATTTTTTGTATTGTTCACTTATGACATTAATAACATCACTGAATAGTTATCGATATCTATTTCTTTTCTTTGAAATGTAACATTTTGATTGAGAGAGAACTAAATAAAGCTTTCTCTTTGGTATGGATACATTAGGGTATATTTACAGAGGGCAGAGGTTCTAGAGGAGTCAGCTCTCGTATGGAAGCCAAGGATATGATGATCACACAAAACTAAATGAATATCAAAGTTGCTGCATACTTTCTGCTCAAAATATCAGTAATTAATGCTTCCTCCACTCTTTACTCCTTTTTTCCCCTCTTTCCTTACACACACACAGTCAGCAATATATTACAGTCTCTCCATGCAAATTTGGTGGTAATACCATAATAGACAAAGACATCAATTTTTAAAATGTGATAAAACATATTATGGATTTATATAAGATTAAGAGGAGGATAAAACATAAATTTCTCTCCCATGAGCCATTTTCTCCTGAGTGTGTGTGGTGAAAAACAAACTTGTATGAACCTTTAGATTCTCAATCTTATTTTAGCATGCTTCTACTCCCAACCAACAAGGAAGGTTTTGCTTGCTATAACATTGCTGAAAACAAGTCATATCCATTTGTTTAATCTAGGTAAACAAGCATAAATTAACTGGATTAAATTAAAATGTGCCCAATGTGAGCAAACCAGAACTGACATTTTACAGCTGGAATGGATGTTGGAAATGAATCAGCACCACACTCACTTCAAGAAATGAAGATCCCAATAATTGGAGAGGGTAAGTGATTCTCCAAAGTTATATGTATATTTATTGTGATTACATAGGAGCTGGGATTGAAATTCAGCTATCTTGATTTCAGGTCCAGTGCCTGTTCCACTATATCACATGGCTGTGTTCATTTTCCACAATGAACACTTGCTCACTCTCTCTGTCTCCCACACACACATTTCAGCTAATGCTACTAAAAACATTGCTAGCATCATCTCTGAGTGTTGTTGAAACAACAGTTGTCTGACTGTGCTATTTAATTACAGCTGTGTGTCCTTTATTTCAGTTTTATTAAAATGGTACCTCACAAAAAATGTAATGTACTCTCCCTCTGTATTGTTGTTTAGTGTCCTACAATCATAATACTCTCTTTATTCCTACAAATGTTAGAGTCAGAACTAAATAGCTCGAGTTTGTTGTATTTGGCTAATGAGGTAAGTTGGGAAAGAGTTCAAGAAGATGCAAAAACTTGACTGGTTGCTGAGCAAACCAGATCACTGTGTGAGGAGCAAAAGCTAGAACTTCTGGGCCTTTTGTCTTCTGCAGTCCATGTGGATGCATCAAACATTACTTTCCATTGTGCCTGATTCTACTCTCTCCTGGTACCCAAACTTAAGTCTTTAAATGTGTGTATGTACGTATATGTGTGTGTTTAGGGAAGGTGTCTTCTTTGATTCTTAAAGCTCACTGGGACTGTTTCAATAGAAAGGGAAAGTATATGTCTATGTTACAGTTTATAAATAAAAGTGTTCAATATGGTCAGTGGCTGGTAGAGGAGTGCTGGCATCTTGTCACCTGGAATCATTCAACTCATCAACACACATTGCTTCTGTGCATGATATGATGACCATATTGATCAAATACAGCTACATCCAAGTTATGGACCTTAGGGTTGGCTCTCTTCCAGAGCTGTGAATGTTCTGTTCTAACACCCACAGCTAGATTCTGTTGAAATGCTTATGCTAATGACTTTTGAGCTATTTAATTTACTGATTGGCAGGAATACCAAGAATGATTCCTGGGTTTAAAGAAAGGGAAGAATTTCAGCTTTCTCATGTTGTTGTTCAGTTGCTAAGTCTTGTCTAACTCTTTGCGACCCCATGGGCTGCTGCTCAGCAGGCTTTCCTGTCCTTCACTGTCTCCTAGAGCTTGCTCAAACTCATGCCCATTGAGTCAGTAATGCTGACTAACCATCTCATCTCTTTTCTCATACCTTCTTTAAATTTCTGCCCTCTCCACCATTCCTCTAACTCTGAACAATTTGGGCAAAGAGAGAAGAGAGCAGATTTTTAGAATCCTATTTCTTTCACTGCTGCCCATGCACACTAGCTGCTGTTCCCTGTAGTTTTCCACTGGGCTTTAAGCAGGGGGAGGAGAAGAAACACTCTGCAGGTGACCTTGAGCTGATGTCTTTGGGACTCTCTGCCTGCCTCAGGAAAAAAAAAAGGGAGGACTAAAGCAAGATGTCTAGCAATCACCATTAAACCCTCTTAATGACAGGGTCTGACAGGATGGAGTGCAAGGAGGAGAGCTGCTTTTCAGCACGCCAGCAGGACATAAGACACTTCTGTGCTGTGGGGCTGCCAGGAGCCTCTCACCTAGTCCTCTCATCTACTAGTGGGTGCTTTATTTTTTGTGCAGGCTGGAGTAGGTAGGCATAATCAAATGAGATCATAGTGAAAGTACTTTGAAAAGGTTAATGAGTTATACAAATCTGTGTGTGTGTGTGTGTTTGCGTGTGTGTTTGCACTTAGTCGTGTTCAATTCTTTGCAACTCCATGGACTTGTAACCCACCAGGTTCTTTTGTCCATGGAATTCTCCAGGTAAGAATACTGGAGTGGGTTGCCAGTTACTATTCCAGGGTATCTTCCTGACCAGGGATCGAGCCCATTTCTCTTGAATCTCTTGCATTGGTAGATGAATTCGTTACCACTGCACCACCTGAGAAGCTGATACAAAACTTGAGGTTCTTTCTATTTACTATTAATTTTTCCAGTACTCAAGGGTAGATTCTAGAATTTATTTGAGGAGTCATAAATATCAGTAACACACATGACACCCAGTTTCTACTGATGTTCCAGATTTTCTAACCTTCTTTATAGAGAAAATCAGACAAGATCAAAGTTTGTTCAGGCATGGTTAGCAGCTAGAGTGCTTTTACTTCCCTGTCGACCATAAAGGCAAACACATACCATACACACCCTCTCCTGTCCTACCTCCCACTTCAGGAAATAAAATATATATTTTTTAAAACCTCATTAACTTATGGGCTGTATAATAGCCCTAATTTAATTAATCTGAAATTCTCAAGAAACAGTACCATTCAACATTTTTACTTTCAATGAAAGTATCTTATGACATCTCTGGTACACCAACTGGAAATTAAGTACTGTTTCAGCATCCTTTCTGATTTATGATTCAGAGCTGTAAGATAAATTCCAAACGTTGATGGTAAAGCAGTAGAGAGGCCCCTAAATGTTGAGTTAGTTTAGGACTCTCAGTCAGCTTCTTTACCTACAAGTGAGCATGGAAATTTAGTGCTTATACTGAACATGGCACAGGGCCCAAAATTCAATACCAACAACTATATCCTCCTTTATAAGCCTCCCTTCCGTGCCCTGACAGGGTATCTGCAGCTTATACAGAACTGTATCTTTTGTGCTTTTGCCCCTATTTTTACTGTTTTACTCGAATTGATTTTCTTGTAAAACCAAGATTCTTAATATTTTGAATGCTGTATATAGACGGATAGATGGATAAATAGATAAATAGAATTGTCTATCATTTGTTCCATAGAGTCCTAATTACTTTCATATGTAATGTCCCCAGTGACCCCATTAGAGACTCAAGACCACAGGTTCGGGTGACTAGGAGCCTTTTCTAAGCTCATACGCTAGAAAGTATCAGAGAAAGTTTTCAAAGCCAGAGCTCTGACACCAAGTTTATATTTGCCTCAAAGCGTTTCTTAGTTTTGCGTTAGATACCTGGTTTTTACATAAGCACTTGAAAAAATAAAGTTAATGTTACTTGGGGGAGGACTCTTTATTGTTTCATGGTTCTCACAGAAAGTTATCATCTGATCTCGGAATTTCAAGCTTCCCAGGTGGCTCCGTGGTAAAGAATCTGCCTGCCAATGCGGGAGATACAGAAGACGTGGGTTTAATCCCTGGGTTGGGAAGAACCCCTGGAGTAAGAAAGGGTAACCCACTGCAGTATTTTTGCCTGGAAAATTCCATGGACAATGGAGCCTGGCAGGCTAGAGTCCATGGGGTTGCAAAACAGTAAGACACGACAGAGCACACACACATGACCAGATTTCAGGGTTTGCCCTTGTGTTGTTTCTAGGGCATGAGACAGTGTAAAGGTTGACCATCACGTGTGGGCTGCGTGTGCACAGTGTGAAATACTGCAACCCATGGCAACACCTTAGTTTCTCCTTTGCACGGTGATCTGGGTGGAAAAGCCCCACAGGAGCACTAAGATCAATGCAAAATTATCTGAGGATGTAGACCTGAAGCTATTTAAAGAAAAAAAAAAATCTGTGTTTTCCTTCTTCCTCTATAGCTTCCCTCAGTGCTCAAGTATGCTCTGTACACAGTGCAGGTCTTGAAAGGATGCTGGAAATATCACAGGTCTATTATTTTTAGACTCACTTCAGTTTGAAAAGGTTTAACACAGCTAACTCATACAGGAAAAATACACCTATCACATGGTCTTCTCTTTGCATTCAGGATGAGCAAGGCATCATACATCACTTCCACCTGTCAGAGGTAACCATGAATTCCCTGTTCTTGCCCTAGGTGCACGAACAGCCCCATTTAGCATGAAAAGCTCCCCACCTGGCTAATTCTCTATCAGCCAGAACAGCTGTATTCCTCTCAGTCCTCAACGAAACAGATTTCATTTCCCTGCCAGCCCGAGTTTTTCAAACAAGCCAATCACATCCTCAGATGGGAACCAAGGGCCGCTCCCACACTCTTATTACTTCAAAGCCTTCCCCTCACAGTCCTTGCTTGTTCTGCTCTCAAACGCAACCCCAGTTCAGCCCTTCACGGAACAGAGTTTCATTCTTCCCCAGACTGTGAGTATGGTATATGTGACTCTAACTGCTATTTCACCTTTCCAGTGTTTGGTGGTGTGTGTTTAACCATCTTGCACCATTTGGAATGGTGGATTTTTCCATAACCAACAAAGTGAAGAGGTTGCAGTTAGAACAGAGTGTTAATTCAGTTTACTGAAGAGAATTTTAATGTCTGTCAACAAACACTGCTCTTCAAAAATAAGCACATTATGTCTCCTCTCATTTTAATTAATTAAGTGACCATCTGTATATACAGTGGGGCTTTTTAGTCAAATGTGGTGATAAACTTTGATTGGGTATAGATTTTTGATTTTGTCTTTTGACTCATTGCTAATATTTCATAATAAAGGCAATTTATTTAGCATAATGGAGATCAGCCATGTAGTAAAAATCAGTCTCTTTTTATGTAGTTTGAAAGTTTAAAACGGACTCATTCACCTCACTCA
The DNA here is from genome assembly GCF_014754425.2 of Oryx dammah. Lineage (NCBI taxonomy): Eukaryota > Metazoa > Chordata > Mammalia > Artiodactyla > Bovidae > Oryx > Oryx dammah. Next base: position 27,946,117 of record NW_024070210.1, read on the forward strand.
CTATTCCTGATGCTGCCGTTTCCTGATGCAGTAAAACATAACTAATGATACTTTCCTTCTTGCAAATGTCTAAACTTTCCAAGATACTCACTTTGCATTGTTTCGGTATCAACAGATTTAAAGTTTATCTGGGTAATTTGATGGCGAGAGACATTACATTTTTTTCCAAATTCATATGCAATCTTTTGACTAAAGAATTTGGACTTATTATTTAGACCATTGGTTTTTAGCTATGGATAATTTTGCTCCCAGGGGGAATTTGTCAGTTTCTGTGACATTTTGGTTGTCTAATTGGGGCAGAAATACTATGGGTGTTTACTGGAGAGAGACCAAGGAGGCTGCAATGCATTCTGCATTGTATAGAACAGCTTGCCATAATAACAAATTACCCAGCCTAATATATCCATAATTATGAGCTTGAGTTGTGATACTGCAATTTATTAGAAATATATATATATTTGGTCCTTGTCCCTGTTTTTGGAACAGAGGTCCTAATACTCTTAGAATTTCCTACGCAATAAGAGGGATGGAGATGTCTTTTGTTAAAGAGGTGACTTTCAGATAGCATCTAAGATGGGTTCTGTTTGCCAGAGGTACCAATGATGTGATTAGAGGGTTGGAATTGTTTAGTCCCACCCCAGTGACTTCTAAGGAGGGGAGTGAGCTGGAAATTGAATTCAATCACCAATGGCCAAAGATTTAATCAGTTCTGCCTAGGTAATGAGGCTAGCATTACCTGAACCCAGAAGGATTAGGTTCAGAGAGCAGCTTGTATTCCTGTAGAAATTTGAGGAGAGTGGCATGCCTGGAATGAGTACAGAAGCTTCATGCTCTTTCTACATAACTTGCCCTCTGCTTCCATGTGGCTGATTCAGAGTTAATAGCTTTTTGTAATTAGCCAGAAATCTAGCAAGTAAAATGTTTTGCTGAGTTCTGTGAGCCTCTCTAACAGATTAAACTCAAGGAGGTGGTCATGGTAACTTCTGCCTTAGTTATATCTGGTCAGTCAGAAGTACAAGTTACAACCTGGACCTGCAATTGGCAGCTGAAGTGGAGGCAGACTTGAGGGACTGTGCCCTTAACCAATGGAATCTGATGCTGTCTCTGGGTGGATAGTGTTGAAATTGAGTTGAATTATAGGGCCCCTAGGCTTCCCAGGTGTCACTAGTGGTGAAGAACACTCCTGCCAATGCAGGAGACGTAAGAGAGATGGGTTTGATCTATGGGTCGGGAACATCCCCTGGAGGAGGGCATGGAAACCAACTCCAGTATTCTTGCCTGGAGAATCCCATGAACAGAGAAGTGTATAGTCCATGGGGGTCACAAAGAGTTGGGTACGACTGAAGCAACTATGCATGTAAGCATGTATGGGGAATCCAGCTGGTGTCGTAGAATTGTTGCATGTGTGGAAGACCCACTCCCACTCCAAAGACACACCCATTCACATTATAATTGATCTCATTGAGAAACTTTTTATTTAGACCATGACTATAGGGTGTATTGCTTGCTCTTTTCAAATTACAAAAAAAAAAAAAAACCCAACTATAATATAATGTGACTGCTTTGACCCACAAAACAGCCCCAAACTGTCCAAAACACATAAAAACTGGGGGCTATGTTGTAACCTATCGAAAATTTTCAACTGTTTTAGTCTGTATATAGTCTCTATACCCCAAAATTTCTTCCTACCTGTCTGAACAAAGCAGAATTCATTCTATATTCTGCCATGATAGAATGGCAGATCTCAATCTAATTCTGTAAATTTCAGCTCAAATATCTTTTACAGAACATTTGTATCTTTTTCATTTGATATTTAAGTTTTTCATATATTTATATATGCTTCCTTCACTTGAAATTTGTGGATGGAAAAATATTTGAATTCCTAACTTTCATTTTTAGAGGAACTCACTGAACAATTAAATGATTCTTTGAAGTATCTCTCAAATTACAAATTAGCCTTTTTAAAAAAAATAGTACCCAGTACATTATAGCTTAAATTGCAGAAGAATAAATGTTGGCAATAATATATTTTCTGGGCTCATTATGAACAATTTAAAGAAATGCAACCTGGCTTAATTTTGTTGGGATTTCTTCCCTTCCTAACCTTCTTTGCTTTCTAAGTTGTAATAGCTCTGATGGACTCATTAAACAATCTTTGGAAGGAAAGTCTGGGCTTAGAGGCAGAGATGTGAGCTTGCCTGTGCCTGTCAATGAGAAAACACATTGAGAGCCCTGCACAAGTTCTTGTTTCTGTTACTGGTATTACAACTTCAGAGTAAACGTGATGGCTTCTACCTGAGCCCATGCATATATCACATTCATGTGAGTGGAAGAAGTTTGGGAGGCAATACATAATCTTAGCAAATAGCCTCATTCTCATTTCTTTTTGAATATCATGATTCCTAGAAATAGTTATTGTCTCCAGCAAATATGCCTGCCTTTGTATCCAAAGTATACAAAGTCATACAAGTGAATTTTTTCTGCTATTAGAGATTCGTTACCAAGTGAAGATCTATTGGAGAAGCTTTCTTTGGAGAAGGTTTATTGTCTCTTTACAAACAACTTTTTTGAGGTTGTATCGCTCTTCATCCTGTTTGTGATGCCAATTGTCTTGCTGTATCTCACTAGGTGCACTGTTCACTGGACCCAGGGTAGGCAAGGTGCAAGCTAAGAGACTGGAAGGGGGCTGAAGGATCCGTAGGAACTGCAGACGTGTTTATTCTCTCCTGGCTGACGCAGCAGCCATAGCGTAACCTAACGTACATAATTTCTCTCCTGACTGGCATGGCAGCCATAACAGTATTGCTCCCAGCTGAAGCAGCAGCCACAGCAGGAGAAACACTCTATTCTCTCCTCTAGCTACTGACCCAATAGACACAACTGTGACACAGCAGTAAATGCCGCTACTTTCTAGGTGCAGCTTGTATATCCCTACAGCACACAGTGACTCGTGACCAAGTGAGTACCTCATGACACAAATGCACAGTGCTATAAATGCTCTCAGCTGTTACATGATCATTATTGACAAAGCATGGGGCAAGAGAGCCTGTACACGCCATCTTGGCTAATTTGCTCTCCCCCCATGGAAGTGTAATTTAAACAGAACAAAAGTCACTTATTATAAGTGTCGGAGAAGGTACCCCACTCCAGTATTCTTGCCTGGAAAATCCCATGGGCGGAGGAGCCTGGTAGGCTGCAGTCCATGGGATCACAGAGTCGGACATGACTGAAGTGACTTAGCAGCAGCAGTATTATAAGTGTACAATTCAATGACTTTTAGTAAATTTTTATAGTTGTCTAATCATCATCTGCGGGGGACACTCCGCAGAGAGAGGCAGTGGAACTTCCCTCAGCAAAGCCGAGGGGTCCCGAGGCGAGGTGGGCCTGCTGTCCGCCAACCCAGCCCCTTAGCGAGCAAGAGACAACCAGACTCGACAGGGGTTCCGTCTAAGCAGTTCCGGTTTATTGTTGTGTAAGCTCTTGGTTTATAAAGGTAAGCAGGGAGGGGTTTGTGAGGGACTTTCCATAGTTGCACCAATCACATTAAAGGTCAAATCATCATGTGCCATCATTATAACAGGAGTCTATGGTGATCACGTGCTGTCTACGTGCACAGAAATCAAGAAAACCAATCAAGAGTTTTGACAGACAACTTAGGCCGCACCCTCATCTCTTCCGCCAGGCGCCATCTTAGCTCTAAACCGCAAAGCTAGCCCTTCTTTTTTAAGGTTTCCCATTTAGGGCCCCACAATCATCATAATTCAGATCTAAAACATTTCCGTTATCCCAAAATTTCTTTGTTAAATTCTTTATTTGGTAGAAAAGTCACCTAGTGTGTTTTATCCACTAGATTCTGTAGCAGCCTGCAGTTTTTGCTGATTTTTTTTTTTAAGTTAAAAAAGACTCTTCTAGCTCTGAAATCAAGTATACATGGCTAATAACAATGCTATGTATTGATATCCTCTTTAGAAAAATCTTACTTTAGTTCTCAAGCTTAGGAAATGTAGGGATATAGAACATACCAATACACTCATGTTGGTTTGTATTGCAAACTCATTCTTGGAAATTTATGAAGACTTTTTTCTTTTGACTTGTTAGCCTTGATTTGTTCTTCCAGAATAACCTAATCAGAAAGGACTTGGAATATGCTGAGCAGAACAGACCTGCTCACAGTTAGAATTCAGTATTGCTCCAAACCAAGTTTTGGCTCAGTTTTCTCTGCCACGTCTCAAGCCACAATGAAACTTTGAAAGAAGATGCCTATTGAAAACTGTTTCACAATCCTAGGACCTCAGACTGTGCTGCTTCTAAATGTACTTGTCCTGCAGTATATTTAGTATAGCTTATAAGTTCAAACTAGGCTTCCACTAATTTATAAAAATAAATCCCATTTCCATTGGACTGGTGCTGTGACCTGATTCCATGAGGACTAAGACCACATCTCCTGGACACCATTTTTAGCTCAGAACTTGGAAAATGGCCATGCATCTAGAATATATTCAATAGTTATTTGTTGACTAAAGAAGCATTGAATGTTATCTTAACATTGTCAAAGGTTAACACTAAAATGTTGAGGGAATATTCAAATACCTCACTGGCTTCCTCCCAGAGAGACTGTCTTCTGCCTCAGTGTTTTCAGTTTTCTTTAAATTTATTCCTTTTGGTGCAATACAATTAAAATGAAGAAACAAAAGTTCTATGTTCTGATAAAATGCTAACAACATTATAGAATATGTGGAATTACCAATGCATAACTGTGACATTTTAATTTTCCTTTAATTCTGAAGAGGTATTTTATTTTACAAACATGCGTTAGATTTTTACTATATAGAACTTCTATGCCTAGAAACAGAGTTACAGAGGTAAATCAGAGAGAAAGAACTTGCTTTCAAATGAGCTTAGGATTGGGATAGGAGGCACAAGGGTTGGTCATTCAGTCATGTCCAACTCTTTGTGACTGCGTTCTCTTCTGTCCATGGAATTCTCCTGGCAAGAGTATTGGAGTGGGTTGCCATTCTCTTCTCCAGGGGATCTTCCCAACCCAAGGATCAAACCATTGCAGGCAAATTCTTTATCACTGAGCCACCTAGGAAGCCCCATAGGAGGCACAGAGATAAACAAATATCAAGAGACTTAGCACAGGTGGAAGGAATAGGAAAGGAAACAGAGAAAATGATAATTGTGGAAAGAATCACTCTGAAACTTCCAAATGGTAACATTAGTGATAAGATCTACCCTAGTTTTCACTCTGAGGGATGTAGAGCTATGAACTAAAAAGCAGATGGCCAGAAGGCACTACTCCTGAGTCCCAGAGGTGTACATAATGCTCAAAGAGTGAGCCCTGCTCCAGTTCAAGGGAGCTGAAAGTTGTTAGAATAAACTATACCGTCTTCCAGACCTGTCATGCTAAGTTTTCTGAGCAAAGCAGTGAGTGAAGTTGCCCTAGTTGTGTCCGACTCTTTGCGATCCCATGGACTGTAGCCTACTAGGCTCCTTAGTCCATGGAATTTTCCAGGCAAGAGTACTGGAGTGGGTTACCAGGTCCTTCTCAAGGGGATCTCCCCAACCCAGGGATTGAACCCAGGTGTCCCACATTGCAGGCAGACACTTTACCTTCTGAGCTACCAGGGAAGCCCTTTCTGAGCATAGATGTATTATTTTACCATATTACCTATGTTTCTCCCAGAGTCTGTTACGAGTTAAGATTTGAAGTTTATAGAAACCAGATTATTTTATTGGATAGAAATTAGATTGAAAATGCATGTCCCATAGATAGAAAGATGAACTATTTTATTTTCTGATTTGGAAGAGTGTTATACTATTCAGGTTTTGAGTAAAACACTTTGAATAAGTTTTGAATAAGACAAGTTTTGCAGAAGACATCTCCTCATCTTTATTGTCTGTGAGGGAATAAAATTCACCATCATTTAGTGCTGCCTTGCTAAAAAAGGCTAGTGATACTTTTTTCAGTTCTAACTCCACATTAAGTTCTTAACAATACATTCCAGCACTAACTTTTTTTTTGAGATTTGAAAGTCATAATTTACTTAGCATGAGAAATCATAAAATTAAAAGCTTAAAAATGCTGACCAACACCATAAATATCAGAAAGTCTAGAAAAATTATATTGTATTAGCTGTCTGATGTATGACTAAAATATCTTTTGTTACCTTTTTTGAGCTACATGTTCAAAAAATCTACTCAGATTACTTCTCCAAATGTCACCAATTTAATAATAGCTCTGCAGAGAGGAGACAAGTCAGTCTTATTTGTAGCATGTTTGTTCCATGTTTTTTTCTTATTGACAGTTTAAAAATTTTCCAGTTTCACAACTTGTTATTGGAAATGTCATGTAAATGTTTACAGTTGTTGTCAATTTGGGGGGAACCTCCAACAAATTTCTTTCCTATATGATTTCAAGACTCCAGAGCCTATCAAGTTTTTTTCAGTGGTGACTAATCTTAAACACTCTTTGAATTGAGAAATAATCATTGATTGATTAATCAGTTGGTCATCCATGTCCTTTTTTTAGAGGCATATTATGTGTTGTATATTATCCTCATAGGTGTCAGTTTGTTAATGAAGAATGTAAATCTTTCTGTAACACAGTCATAAGGTTAACTCCTCTTCACTGATTGGATTATTAAACAATCCCAGAATCTATTCATTATTATTCTATTGGAAAGTTAACTCGTCCACTTACTGAATTATTTCTTTTGATATGATGAAACATTTTTTGGTAATAGTTCTGTCTTTGATGTCAGAATAATTTTCATTTATTTCATTAGTTTTATTCTTTCAGTGACTTTTCCCCTGAAATTTCTCTCAGTTCTTGAATAAATGTATTTAAAGATGGCAAATGAATGTCACCTTCACATGGGCCAATATTGGGAGTCTATGGCTCTCTTATTTACTTTATTGAAATGTTCCAAAATCTTTCCAAATTGAATTAAAATGACATACTGAGCTTTATGAACTTTTAAATGAACACCCTTCTTCTTATTTGTATTTGAATTTCTCTTGTTGCCAGTGAATTTAATGTTCCTGCTTTGTCATGAAAAAATTTGGAGACAAAGCGATAGGTTAGAAGTGGATTTATTTAGACAGAAACACTTTCCACAGGCAGTGTGGGCCATCTCAGAAGGCAAGAGAGCCTCAAAATATGACGTGGTTAATTTTTACAGGGTGAGTAATTTCATAGGCTAATAAGTTTGTATTAGTTGGTCAGTGCTGTCTGATTCTTTGTCAGCCCATGGACTGTCGCCCACCAGGCTCCTCTGTCCATGGAATTCTTCAGGCAAGAATACTGGAGTGGGTTGCCATTCCCTACTCCAGGGGATCTTCCTGACCCAGGGATCAAACCCAGGTCTCCTGCATTGCAGACAGATTCTTTATCATCTAAGCAACCAGGAAAGCCCAATGAGTAGGAGGATTATTCCAATTATTTTGGGGAAGGGGTGGAGATTTCCAGGAATTGGGCCACTGCCCACTTTTTGGCATTTTATGGTTAGCCTCAGAACTGTCATGGTGCTGGTGGGTGTATCATTTACCATGCTAATGTATTACAGTGAGTGTATGATAAGGCCCAAGGTCTATTAGAGGTTGACTTGTCTGCCACGTGGCTTCTAACCAGTTTTTGTCATGTCCTATGGCTCTGTCATTTTTTAAAGGTTGTGCCCTGCCCCAGTGCCTCTTGTTTCTTGTTCCCTTCAAAGATTTTACTCCCATATTTTTATGAGAAGCAGAAGGCCCATGGTTCGTCTCCTGTAACTGCTTCAAGGCTGAGTAGGGCCATTGACCCTGCCTGTCAGGGAGTTAAAGTCTCTGGATGCCTGATCTGTGGGCCCAGTGGCAGGACAGCCCCTTGTTTTAAGTTGGTATCAGCTGGAATCCTTGCATAGCCAGCACCTTGATGTGGAACTGTTGTAACTGTTTCCTTAACCTTCCAATGAATCTCCTTGATAAAAGAAGCACTTTTTGTAACAGCATCAGAGTACAAAAATATAAATGACAAAAGACTGTCACATCAACGGTCACCTCATCTGTGGTTTCTTCCTTGCGATGATGACTGTTTTCTTGGGAGCCTTAGGAAGTTTCAGGTCCTGTCAGTCACTGCCATGACTGGCATGGGGGAATTTCCTTGTTCCCTTTAGACCTGGGGGAATCCCCTCTGTCAGTGGCCCATATATTTTCAGACTGAGCAGTGTTTGGTCATAGGCTGGGGCCTATTTCCTGAGCATTCCTTACTTCAGTGTTCATGACACCCCAAACTGAAATTTTCTCCTTTTCTTGGGAGAGGTCTTCTGGGAGTACTTTTGATGTGACCAAGAGATGGGTTGGAGAAGGAAATGGCAACCCACGCCAGTACTCTTGCCTGGAAAATCCCATGGATGGGGGAGCATGGTAGGCTACAGTCCATGGTGTTGCAAAGAGTAGGACATTGACTGAGCGACTTCACTTTCACTTTTCAGAGGTGAGTTAGGTCTTGTCAGGACAGTTGTCAAAAGCCTGGCTTGCCATCATCTCTTCCTTAAGTCAGGCTATTCATTGTTTTTACCCTCAGCCTGGTCTCTGTTGTTAAAAACACTGAAGACTGCCTCAAATAAAAAGGCTGAGAGAAGTTTCGGGCGCCACGGCAAACTTCTGGCCTTAAATTCTTTGGTGAACCAGTTAGAGTCCTCCAAGAATCTGCCTAAGTGATGTGACATTGGTTAAGGTCAGGCAAGGAAAAAGGGGTATGGACTCTGATAATTCTCTGAGGCCCGTCTACTATAATTCCTGATGGGGGCAAAGAGACTCTGCTTGCATTTTTGGGTACAGAAGGATAAAGAAGCTTATAGGGTAGGGGAGAGGCTGAAGAGGATGGAAGAGTGTGGGGCCTGGGTCTTCTGTATGGGGCTCCTGCTCTTCCAGGGCTGCCACTTGAGAGGGCTTCTATGTAGCCTGAATGGGTCCCAGCTGGCAAAGTTACCTAAAATAGGATTTTCACAGCTCTGGGTTTTCTCTTGGGGCCATAAAAGCCTGTATGTAAGGAACTTCTGTCCATTTCCCCTGCCCTTTGCAAAAGATGTCTGACTGTAGAATGGTATTGTAGTTGAGGCTTCCAATTTCTTACCAGGCCTCATTGTCCTCAAGTTTATATTGGGATTCAGCCTTATTACAAAAGAAAATGAGCCTTTTCATTTTAAAAAGTCTGGAGGAAACTTGTTCTAATGACTCAAAATTCCCCTGAGGAGTGACTCTTGAGAATGGAAGAGGTTGTTCCCCATTATTCCTTCAGGGAGAGGATGTTCCTATACCAGCGAGGAGCATTTGCATTCGGAGGTCCTGTGGGGACTCTCTAAATCAGGACTGGATCCAGGCATCCCCATCCACCTAATCCTGTTCACTCTATCCACAATGGGGGTACACACCTGTGGCAGTCCTGTTGGTCCCTATGTCCTGGGTCATGTGTCCTATCCTAGCATGCATGGTACCAAGGATGACTGGCCTTCCTGAAGGCTTTTCTATAGATTCTGTAGATATGTTTCCCTGATAAAGGCATCCTCATGCTTCTAGGACCTGTTTAAGTTCCAGCATTTTTCTCTACAGAGGTGATAAGTTCTGGAAATCAGTCACTGGCCATTAAGGGAGATGGTTTGTGAAAAGCATCCTGCCCTGCCTTAACAGGGTGGGATAGGGGTGGGGTCAGGGTGAGCCCTGGAGGGGGCCAGACAAACACCAGGATGTGGGTGGTGAATGATAATCTTACTGCCATGAGTCCCAAACATCCCAACCATGTGGTGCAGGACCATCCCCCATCTCCTAATACCTGGGGGTACACACTTCAAAATCACTGCAGATGGTGATTGTAGCCATGAAATTAAAAGACACCTACTCCTTGGAAGGAAAGTTATGACCAACCTAGACAGCATATTAAAAAGCAGAGACATTACTTTGTCAACAAAGGTCTGTCTAGTCAAGGCTATGGTTTTTCCAGTGGTCATGTATGGATGTGAGAGTTGGATTATAAAGAAAGCTGAGTGCTGAAGAATTGGTGCTTTTGAACTGTGGTGTTGGAGAAGACTCTTGAGAGTCCCTTAGACTGCAGGGAGATCCAACCAGTCCATTCTGAAGGAGATCAACCCTGGGATTTCTTTGGAAGGAATGATGTTGAAGCTGAAACTCCAATACTTTGGCCACCTGATGCAAAGAGCTGACTCATTTGAAAAGACCCTGATGCTGGGAAAGATTGAGGGCAGGAGGAGAAGGGGACAACAGAGGATGAGATGATTGAATGGCATCACCAACTCAATGGACATGGGTTTGGGTAGACTCCAGGAGTTGGTCATGGATAGGGAGGCCTGGTGTCCTGCGGTTCATGGGGTCACAAAGAGTCAGACATGACGGAGGACTGAAGTGAGTGAGTGAGTGACAAACATGCACAGACCACCTAGTGTGTGAGGGAGCTCCCAAAGTTATCACAGCCACTATAATCTTGGCACAAACTCTAAGTAAGGCTGTATTTCATATTTTTACACAATTGGACTTAACTCCTTATTACCAAATTCAGACTCAAATTGAAGAAAGTAGGGAAAACCGCTAGACCATTCAGGTATGACCTCAATCAAATCCCTTATGATTATACAGTGGAAGTGAGAAATAGATTTAAGGGCCTAGATCTGATAGAGTGCCTGATGGACTATGGAATGAGGTTCATGACATTGTATAGGAGACAGGGATCAAGACCATCCCCATGGAAAAGAAATGCAAAAAAGCAAAATGGCTGTCTGGGGAGGCCTTACAAATAGCTGTGAAAAGAAGAGAAGTGAAAAGCAAAGGAGAAAAGGAAAGATATAAGCGTCTGAATTCAGAGTTCCAAAGAATAGCAAGAAGAGATAAGAAAGGCTTCTTCAGCGATCAGTGCAAAGAAATTGAGGAAAACAACAGAATGGGAAAGACTAGAGATCTCTTCAAGAAAATGAGAGATACCAAGGGAACATTTCATGCAAAGATGGGCTCGATAAAGGACAGAAATGGTATGGACCTAACAGAAGCAGAAGATATTAAGAGGTGGCAAGAATACATGGAAGAACTGTACAAAAAAGATCTTCATGACCCAGATAATCATGATGATGTGATCACTAATCTAGAGCCAGACATCTTGGAATGTGAAGTCAAGTGGGCCTTAGAAAGCCTCACTATGAACAAAGCTAGTGGAAGTGATGGAATTCCAGTTGAGCTGTTTCAAATCCTGAAAGATGATGCTGTGAAAGTGCTGCACTCAATATGCCAGCAAATTTGGAAAACTCAGCAGTGGCCACAGGACTGGAAAAGGGCAGTTTTCATTCCAGTCTCAAAGAAAGGCAATGCCAAAGAATGCTCAAACTACCGCACAATTGCACTCATCTCACACGCTAGTAAAGTAATGCTCAAAATTCTCCAAGCCAGGCTTCAGCAATAAGTGAACCATGAACTCCCTGATGTTCAAGCTGGTTTTAGAAAAGGCAGAGGAACCAGAGATCTAATTGCCAACATCTGCTGGATCATGGAAAAAGCAAGAGAGTTCCAGAAAAAACATCTATTTCTGCCTTATTGGCTCTGCCAAAGCCTTTGACTGTGTGGATCACAATAAACTGTGGAAAATTCTGAAAGAGATGGTAATACCAGACCACCTAACCTGCCTCTTGAGAAATCTGTATGCAGGTGAGGAAGCAACAGTTAGAACTGGACATGGAACAACAAACTGGTTCCAAATAGGAAAAGGAGTACGTCAAGGCTGTATATTGTCACCCTGCTTATTTAACTTCTATGCAGAGTACATCATGAGAAACGCTGGACTGGAAGAAACACAAGCTGGAATCAAGATTGCGGGGAGAAATATCAATAACCTCAGATATGCAGATGACACCACCCTTATGGTAGAAAGTGAAGAGGAACTAAAGAGCCTCTTGATGAGAGTGAAAGAGGAGAGTGAAAAAGTTGGCTTAAAGCTCAATATTCAGAAAATGAAGATCATGGCATCTGGTCCCATCACTTCATGGGAAATAGACAGAGAAACAGTGGAAACAGTGTCAGACTTTATTTTGGGGGGTCCAGAATCACTGCAGATGGTGACTGCAGCCATGAAATTAAAAGATGCTTACTCCTTGGAAGGAAAGTTATGTCCACCCTAGATAGCATATTCAAAAGCAGAGACATTACTTTGCCGACTAAAGTCCATCTAGTCAAGGCTATGGTTTTTCCTCTGGTCATGTATGGATGTGAGAGTTGGACTGTGAAGACAGCTGAGCACCGAAGAACTGATGCTTTTGAACTGTGGTGTTGGAGAAGACGCTTGAGAGTCCTTTGGACTGCAAGGAGATCCAACCAGTCCATTCTGAAGGAGATCAACCCTGGGATTTCTTTGGAAGGAATGATGCTAAAGCTGAAGCTCCAGTACTTTGGCCACCTCATGCGAAGAGTTGACTCATTGGAAAAGACTTTGATGCTGGGAGGGATTGGGGGCAGGAGGAGAAAGGGACGACAGAGGATGAGATGGCTGGATGGCATCACGGACTCGATGGACATGAGTCTGAATGAACTCCGAGAGATGGTGATGGACAGGGAGGCCTGGGGTGCTGCGATTCATGGGGTCGCAAAGAGTCAGACATGACTGAGCGACTGAACTGACTGACTGAAACAATCATTTGGCCTTACTAATCTGTTCTGTTTATTTATGTGTCTGCTACTCTACCAGAACTGCATCTGGAGCTATAGAATAAGAACTAAAATTACATAAAGTAATTCCTCCCAATTTATTTTCTCTCTTCAAAATTATTTTCACTATTTTAATTTCTTTGTCTTCCATATAATTTATAGAATAATCTTGTCTACATCTATAGAAAATTTCATTGAGATTTGATAGAAATTGCATTAAACCTGTATATAAATTTGGGGAGAATTAATATCTTCACTGTCTTCAGTCTCCCAGGAAATGGCAACCCACTCCAGTATTCTTGCCTGGAGAATCCCATGGATGGAGGAGCTTGGTGGGCTACAGTCCACAGGTCACAGAGTTGGACATGACTGAGAGACTTCACTTTCATTTTACATTTGCAGTGGGAAAGACGCCAAATGCCAGAACAAATGGTAGAAAGTAACATGACACATAGGATATAAAGGCTACAAACCAAAGTTTTCCTAGTTGCTTTTTCTTGCTTTTTACCTCACAACAATATCACCCATATTTTACATTTTGAAGCTTATTAGAATTTATTACCATTTAAGAGCCTAGATTCTAAGATTTTTAAAAAGTAAAGTAGCAAGTTTTCTTTTTGGCACTGGTTTTGAAGGTTGTGTGTGTGTGTGTTTAAGAGAAAAACAACTATGCTTTTCTATTTAAATTTATTTTTATTTTTTACTTTTTATATTCCCAGCTTTGGTAAATAATAAATTCATAACTCCTTATAAATTCTTCTTGCTCAGAGTTATTACATTTTCTATTATTAAGAAATCTATTAAAGGATGTTTGAAGAGCTTCTTCAAACCAAACCAAGTGACCAATAAAAATGTTTCTGAATAACATACAGAGATTGACAAATTTTAATACCCATTTCTTACCATAAATAACAGTTGGTAGAAGAAAGCTGAAAATAACTCCTACTTTTAGCATAGTTAGTAAAGGCTATGTAGGGTGGAAATTTTGTTAAATGTTAAAAAACTAAAGCAAACAATAGACAAGCTAAATAATGGAATTGCAGTGCGTAGTTGAAGCATCTTTCTATTAAATCATGTCATGAATACTTCCTTCACATTCAGACTTGCATCATTTCTTAGATTTTGTTGTCATGACAACAATTTTTACGAGACCATTTTCAGCTTCTATAGTTAGAATTATACAAAAAAAGGGTTTAATACAATGGACACAGGTGAGCCTTAGATATTACATTTGGATAAAAGCCACCTGCTTTATCACAGTCATATCCTTGAAAAATTTTTAAATGTGAAACTTCTTCCCTTTTCCAAAAAAGGTCATTTTACTATAAAGTTTTTTTTCTCTTGAGAAAGTGGGTTTAAAAGGCTCCAGATTTTTCTCAGTTTAAATGCTGTTAGATTGAAAAGTAATTTATAATAAGACATGACAACATCTAATACATGAAAGGACTTTGAAGCTGTATTCTATTTCTTGTAGAGCTAAATTTTGATGAGTAGAAATAAGAATAATATAGTTGAAAGTATAGGTAGAACATGAAAATACTGAAGTATGTAGTGATAATCTGCACTGGACCTTTTTATCTTACTTGAAAATCTCATTAATGTAAAACAAACAAACAAAAAACAAAAACCTCTCAGGTTATCCTGTTTCTCTTTTGCAAATAACTTCAAGACAAATGGGAACTCTTTCTTTGTGTTAATTTCAAATGTGTACTCCTATATAGTGTTTTTTAGCTATGTGTTAACAGATGTGCTTAGTCGCTCAGTTGTGTCCAACTCTTTGTGACTCCATGAACTGTAGCCTACCAAGCTCCCTTGTCCTTGGGATTTTTCCAGGCAAGAATACTGGAATGGGTTGCCATGCCCTCCTCCAGCGGATCTTCCTAACCCAGGAACTGAACCCAGGTCTCCCGCATTGCAAGAGGATTCTTTGCCTACTGAGCCAGCAAGGAAGCCCATATGCATTAACAGATACTCATCTTCAAATAATCAACACATAAAGTTGTATCTTGGCAGGTTCATTAAGAGGTGAAAAACCAATATTTTGTGCTCTTTAAAAGCATTTCTTTAATATTTAAATTTCTTGAAAATTTACAAATTATTTTTGAATCTAGCATATGACTATTATAGCAGCTTGAAGTGAAGTTGCTCAGTCGTGTCCGACTCTTTGCAACCCCATGAACTGTAGCCTACCAGGCTCCTCAGTCCACGGAATTTTCCAGGCAAGAATACTGGAGTGGGTTGCCATTTCCTTCTCCAGGGGATCTTCCCAACCCAGGGATCGAACCCTGGTCTTCCACATTGTAGGCAGACGCTTTACCATCTGACCCACCAGGGAAGCCCCATTATAGCAACTTAACTGGGCCCAAATTTTAGTGCCATAGTTTTCCTTATTCATATTCCTTTAAGAGTATTTTTTTTTAACTCCAGATATGTCCCTATTCTATTTTGATAAAAATATACTAATATTCTGAAAGTATTCATTTTTATGATCATTCTAGCTTATCAATTATAGTATTATCTATAGCATATAGTCTATTGCAGCTAGAACTTGAGGAGACTGCAAACCTCAATGGCTAAGAATGCTGTCTCTGGGGTAAGCCTCACTGGGTTCTAGCCCTAGCTCTATCTCTTAGTAGGATGTAATCTTAGGTTAGTTTTTTTCCTCTATAGGCATTTTGTTTTATTTTATTCAAAATAGGGCTATATGACTATTGTAGAGCCTTCTGGAACTCATACTCCTTTTAGTTTTCAGGTTCATCATTCCAAGGGAGGACTTTAATTCTCACTATCAAAGATGGCTCTTAGATATCTGTATTCCAAGCAGCAGATATAGGGGAAAGAAGACATGGGCCTCAAACTTTTAAGAAGATTTCCTAGAAATACTACACAACACTGCTGATTACGTTCATTGGCCAAGACTTAGTTACAGACCCTACTTAAGTGTAAGAATGACTGGGACATTTTGAGTTTTAGCAGAGTGATAATATGGTTGGCCAAATATACTGGGTCACTTGGTGAAATGGAAACAGCAGAATGGATTTTGGGAGATGATTTCCAAATCAAAGTCCTATTAAAATGTTTATGATCCTGCTTTACACTTAATATTTCAAAGTAACATGTGAAATGACGGAATGCTTCAGTTAGGAAAGTTCTCGGTAAACCATCTTTTTCCTTTGTGTACGAAGTCACATAGCTAATTCATTTAATGGGTTTGTGCAGAGATATATTTTTAAGATCTACTATTTATGAAAGACTAAGCTTTATGCTGCTAGGACTGTAATAGTAAGATACACCCACCACTTTTAATGGGATGATGGGTAAAATAACCATTGCTTAAAGAATGATATGGTAAGTGCTATAAAGGATCGATAAAGGTTTGGAACTCAAGGTCACTACCCAAGAGAAGTGACACTGTAATTTGCTGGATGGATTAGAATAGAATAGAATTCCAATGGCTATTATGTTGATGGGTGGCATTGAGAGAGAGGTGAAGATAAAATGTATAGTATAAACAAAGTTATGGATGTGTGAAATAATGGCATTAATTTGGGAGGTGGGGGATGGCTTCACTACACCATGTATTAGAGATGAAGACATAAAGCTTAGGGAGGCTGGAATAAAGTAGGCCCCATATGCATTGCTAAATGGCAAATGTGTTCTGAATTCATTAAGAAAATGGTGAGCTATTGAAGGTACAAGCAAGAGAGTGACATGATTAAAGTTATATCCTAGGACAATAATTTCACTATAGTGTATAAAGTGTCTTAGAAACAATAAGGAATGGAGGCAAATAAAGTAACTATCCCTGAAGAAGAGAATGGCTATCCACTCCAGTATTCTTGCCTGGAGAATTCCATGATGAGAGGAGCCTGATTGGCTATAGTCCATGGGGTCGCAAAGAGATGGACTCGACTGAGCAACTAACGCTTTCACGTTTTTCACGGAAAGTAAATATACACTTACCCTAATAGAAGTGTACCAATGAGAAGTAAGCAGGAATTGGATGAGAGTTGCAGGAAAGGTTCTGGAAATGATCATCCAGATCAGGTTTCCAGATGTTTATAAACCAGAGTCAAACTCTGAATTCAAATTCTCCGTGGCCAATTACTAATATTGTCACAAAGGACAGGTGAATCAATCTCATTGTGACAGATTCAGCATGCACGTGAAAATAGTATCTGCCTCAGTGGGTTGCTATGAAGATATAATTTTTGAATATTAGTCCTCGGGTGATGGTAATTTGTGTTAGTCAGATGACACCACCCTTATGGCAGAAAGTGAAGAACTAAAGAGCCTCTTGATTAAAGTAAAAGAGAGTGAAAAAGTTGACTTAAAGCTCAGCATTCAGAAAACGAAGACCATGGCATCTGGTCCCATCACTTCATGGCAAATAGATGGGGAAACAGTGGAAACAGTGTCAGACTTTATTTTACTGGGCTCCAAAGTCACTGCAAATGGTGACTGCAGCCATGAAATTAAAAGACGCTTACTCCTTGGAAGGAAAGTTATGACCAACCTAGACAGCATATTAAAAAGCAGCACTGTTTATAATAGCCAGGACATGGGAACAACCTAGATGTCCATCAGCAGATGAATGGATAAGAAAGCTGTGGTACATATACACAATGGAGTATTACTCAGCCATTAAAAGAATACATTCGAATCAGTTCTGATGAGATGGATGAAACTGGAGCCGATTATACAGAGTGAAGGAAGCCAGAAAGAAAAACACCAGTGCAGCATACTAACACATATATATGGAATTTAGAAAGATGGCAATGATGACCCTGTATGCAGGACAGCAAAAAAGACACAGATGGGTATAGCGGACTTTTGGACTCAGTGGGAGAGGGAGAGGGTGAGATGATTTGGGAGAATGGCATTGAAACATGTATAATATCATGTAAGAATCGAATTGCCAGTCTATGTCCGATGCAGGATATGGCACGCTTGGGGCTGGTATGCGGGGATGACCCAGAGAGATGTTGTGGGGAGGGGGGTGGGAGGGGGGTTCATGTTTGGGAACACATGTACACCCGTGATGGATTCATGTCAATGTATGCCAAAACCAATACAGAATTGTAAAGTAAAAAACATAAATTATATAAAAAACAAAAACAAAAAAGGATAACAATGTTGGAAAAAAAAAAAAAAAGCAGAAACATTACTTTGCCAAAAAGGTCCAGATGCTTACTCCTTGGAAGAAAAGTTATGACCAACCTAGATAGCATATTCAAAAGCAGAGACATTACTTTGCCGACTAAGGTCAGTCTAGTCAAGGCTATGGTTTTTCCTGTGGTCATGTATGGATGTGAGAGTTGGACTGTGAAGAAGGCAGAGTGCCGAAGAATTGATGCTTTTGAACTGTGGTGTTGGAGAAGACTCTTGAGAGTCCCTTGGACTGCAAGGAGATCCAAGCAGTCCATTCTGAAGGACATCAACCCTGGGATTTCTTTGGAAGGAATGATGCTAAAGCTGAAACTCCAGTACTTTGGCCACCTCATACGAAGAGTTGACTCATTGGAAAAGACTCTGATTCTGGGAGGGATTGGGGGCAGGAGGAGAAGGGGACGACCCAGGATGAGATGGCTGGATGGCATCACGGACTCGATGGACGTGAGTCTGAGTGAACTCCGGGTGATGGTGATGGACAGGGAGGCCTGGCGTGCTGCGATTCATGGGGTCGCAAAGAGTCAGACATGACTGAGCGACTGAACTGAACTGAACTGAGTCAAGGCTATGGTTTTTCCAGCAGTCATGTATGGATGTGAGAGTTGGACAGTGAAGAAAGCTGAGTGCAGAAGAATTGATCCTTTTGAACTGTGGTGTTGGAGAAGACTCTTGAGAGTCCCTTGGACTGCAAGGAGGTCCAACCAGTCCATCCTAAAGATCAGTCCTGGGTGTTCATTGGAAGGACTGATGCTGAAACTGAAACTCCAATACTTTGGCCACCTGATGCGAAGAGCTGACTCATTTGAAAAGACCCTGATGCTGGGAAAGATTGAGGGCAGGAGGAGAAGGGGACAACAGAGGATGAGATGGCTGGATGGCATCACCGACTCAATGGACATGAGTTTGGGTGGCCTCCAGGAGTTGGTGATGGACAGGGAGGCCTAGTGTGCTACAGTTCATGGGGTCACAAAGAGTCAGACACAACTGAGTGACTGAACTGAACTGATTATTATAATGAAAATCCTTATTATTTCTGGATTGTTTAGTGCTTGTAGTGGTTGAGAAGATAGAGGCTAGCAAAGAAAACAGAGGAAGGACAACAGAGGAGGCCAGTGGCCTAGAGTCTATAAGCAGAGGGAAACTTGGTTCCTAGCGTCATAACCTTCCTAGAGAAAGAAGACAGAAAATGCCAATAGCTTTGGAAAGTAGACTCATTGAGATAGCAGATTCAGTAGAGGGGTAATGCCAGAACCCAGACTTTGAGAGTTTAAGAGTAAGAAGATAGTGAAAAAGTGGAAGCAAACTTATCCTACTTGTTTAAAAATAGTTGGTATTTAAGGAAAGGAAAGGAATAAATTTAAGTAGTCAAAGTTGACAGCAGAAGAGAGAGAAACTAATTTTCTTTTTTAATTTTAATAAATTTAATTTTTTTAAATTTATTTTTAAATTGAAGGGTAATTTCTTTATAGGCCTTCCTTGATAGCTCAGTTGGTAATGAATCCACCTGCAATGCAGGAGAACCTGGTTCAATCCCTGGGTCAGGAAGATCCCCTGGAAAAGGGAAAGGCTTCTGACTCCAGTATTCTTGGGCTTCCCTTGTGATTCAGCTGGTAAAAGATACACCTGCAATGCAGAAGACCTGAGTTTGATCTCTAGTTTGGGAAGATACCCTGGAGAAGGGAAAGACTACCCATTCCAGTATTCTGGCCTGGAGAATTCCATGGACTAAATTGCTTTATAGAACGGTGTTGGTTTCTGCCAAAGGTATGGGAACTCATGTACACCTGTGGTGGATTCATGTCAATGTATGGCAAAACCAATACAGTATTGTAAAGTGAAAAAATAAAATTTAAATTAAAAAAATAATAATTTGCTCTTCAGTTGATAAGTTGTGTCTGACTCTTTGTAATCCCATGGACTGCAGCATGCCAGGGTCAAGCTTCCCTGTCTGTCACTGTCTCCTGGAGTTTGCTCAAACTTATGTCCATTGTGTCGATGATTTTTAGTATTTACTTTTACTTATTTGGCTGTGACAGGTCTTAGTTGTGGCAAGCCGGATCTGGTTCCCAGACCAGGGATCTAAGCTATATCCCCTGCATTAGAAGGACAAAGTCTTAGCCACTGGACCACCAGGGAATTCCCAAGATAAATGTTTTTGAAAAAAAAAATGTTTTTGAGATTGGTTTGCCTCTGTGTGTGGGAGAAAGGTGAACATATCTCCTTTAAGAATTTGTATTCTCAAAGGAGGTTGTATTATTCTTACAGCTTTTTTAAAGGCTTTCCAGGAAAATCTGAGAGAACCTGGATGTACATGCAGAGGTTGTACTTTTGCTTTTGTTTGTTTGTTGTTGCTTCTTCTTTTTTTTTTTTCCTATATCACCTTTTAGATGAAACCAAGGGTATTGTTTACAAATTGAGATATAATAATCTTGTGAAGTTTTTCATATGCTTGATGGTTGTTAAATCTTTATTGTCAATAATGTATAGATGATAATCTATCAATGTTCTCTTTCCACACTTTTCATTCAGTTCAATTCAGTCGCTCAGTCGTGTCCTACTCTTTGCGACCTCATGGACTGCAGCACACCAGGCCTTCCTGTCCATCACCAATTCCCAGAGCTTACTCAAATTCACGTCCATCAAGTCGGTGATGCCATCCAACCATCTCATCCTCTGTCGTCCCCTTCTCCCCCTGCCTTCAATCTTTCCCAGCATCAGGGTCTTTTCAAATGAGTCAGTGGTTTGCATCAGGTGGCCAAAGTATTGGAGTTTCAATTTCAGCATCAGTCCTTCCAATGAATATTCAGGACTGATTTCCTTTAGAATGGACTGGTTGGATCTCCTTGTAGTCCAAGGGACTCTCAAGAGTCTTCAACACCACAGTTCAAAAGCATCAATTCTTTGGTTCTCAGCTTTCTTTATAGTCCAACTCTCACATCCATACCTGACTACTGGAAAAACCATAGCTTTGACTAGATGGACCTTTGTTGGCAAAGTAATGTTTCTGCTTTTTAATATGCTGTCTAGGTTGGTCATAACTTTTCTTCAAAGGAGCAAGCATCTTTTAATTTCATGGCTGCAGTCACCATCTGCAGTGATTTTGGAGCCCCCCAAAATAAAGTCTGACACTGTTTCCCCTGTTTCCCCATCAATTTGCCATGAA
Source organism: Oryx dammah (assembly GCF_014754425.2). Taxonomy (NCBI): domain Eukaryota; kingdom Metazoa; phylum Chordata; class Mammalia; order Artiodactyla; family Bovidae; genus Oryx; species Oryx dammah. The sequence continues at coordinate 27,967,130 of NW_024070210.1, forward strand.
GTGATGGAACTGGATGACATGATCTTAGTTTTCTGCATGTTGAGTTATAAGCCACTTTTTATTCTCCTCTTTCATTTTCATCAAGAGGTTTTTTAGGTCTTCTTTGCTTTCTGCCATAAAGGTGGTGTCATCTGCATATCTGAGGTTATTGATATTTCTCCCAGCAATCTTGATTCCAGCTTGTGCTTTTTCCAGCCCAGTGTTTCTCATGATGTACTCTGCATATAAGTTAAATAAACAGGGTGACAATATGCAGCGTTGATATACTCTTTTCCTTATTTGGAACCAATGTGTTGTTCCATGTCCAGTTCTAACTGTTGCTTCCTGCCCTGCATACAGATTTCTCAGGAGGCAAGTCAGGTGCTCTGGTATTCTGATCTCTTTCAGAATTTTTCAATTCGTCATGATCCACACAAAGGCTTTTGTGTAGGAAATAAAGAAGAAGTAGATGTTCTTCTGGAATTCCCTTGCTTTCTCAATGATCCAACTGATGTTGGCAGTTTGATCTGTGCCTTTTTTAAATCCAGCTTGAATATCTGGAAGTTCATGGTTCACGTACTATTGAAGCCTGGCTTGGAAAATTTTGAGCATAACTTTACTAGCGTGTGAGATGAGTGCAATTGTTTGGTAGTTTGAGCATTCTTTGGCATTGCCTTTCTTTGAGACTGGAATGAAAACTGACCTTTTCCAGTCCTGTGGCCACTGCTGAGTTTTCCAAATTTGCTGGCATACTGAGTGCAGCACTTTCACAGCATCATCTTTCAGGATTTGAAATAGCTCAACTAGAATTCCATCACCTCCACTAGCTTTGTTTGTAGTGATGCTTCTTAAGGCCCATTTGACTTTGCATTCCAGGATGTCTGGCTCTAGATGAGTGATCATACAATCGTGATTATCTGGGTTGTGAAGATCTTTTTTGTATAGTTCTTTCTTGTATTCTTGCCCCTGTTCTTAATATCTTCTGCTTCTGTTAGGTCCCTACCATTTCTGTCCTTTATTGAGCCCATCTTTGCATGAAATGTTACCTTGGTATCTCTAATTTTCTTGAAAAGATCTCTAATCTTTCCCATTCTATTGTTTTCCTCTATTACTTTGCATTGACCACTGAGGAAGGTTTTCTTATCTCTCCTTGCTATTCTTTGGAACTTTGCATTCAAATGGGTATATCTTTCCTTTTCTCTTTTGCCTTTCACTTCTGTTCTTTTCACAGCTATTTGTAAGGCCTCTTCAGCAACCACTTAGCCTTTTTGCATTTCTTTTTCTTGGGGATGCTCTCGCTCTCTGTCTCCTATACAATGTCACGAGCCTCCATCCATAGTTCTTCAGGCACTCTGTCTATCAGATCTAATCTCTTGAATCTATTTGACACTTCTTCTGTATAATCGTAAGAGATTTGATTTAGATCATACCTGAATAGTATAGTGGTTTTCCCTACTTTCTTCAATTTAAGTCTGAATTTGGCAATAAAGAGTTCATGATCTGAGCCACAGTCTGCTCCCAGTCTTTTTTTTTTTTTTTTCTGACTGTATAGAGCTTCTCCATCTTTGGATGCCTAGAATATAATCAATCTGATTTTGGTATTGACTATCTGGTGAGTCCATGTGTAGAGTCTTCTCTTGTGTTGTTGGAAGAGGGTGTTTGCTATAACCAGTGCATTCTCTTGGCAAAACTCTATTAACCTTTGCCCTGCTTCATTCTGTACTCCAAGGCCATATTTGCCTATTACTCCAGGTGTTTCTTGACTTCTTACTTTTGAATTCCAGTCCTCTATAATGAAAAGGACATCTTTTTTGGATGTTAGTTCTAGAAGGTCTTTTAGGTCTTCATAGAACTATTCAACTTCAGCTTCTTTAGTGTTACTGGTCAGAGCATAGACTTGGATTACTGTGATATTGAATGGTTTGCCTTCGAAACAAACAGAGATCATTCTGTTGTTTTTGAGATTACATCCAAGTACTACATTTCAGACTTCCTATTAACTATGATGGCTAATCCATTTTTTCTAAGAGATTCTTGCCCACAGTAGTAGATATAATGGTCATCTGAGTTAAATTCACCCATTCCAGTCCATTTTAGTTTGACTCTTGCCATCTCCTGTTTGACCACTTCCAATTTGCCTTGATTCATGGACCTAACATTCCAGATTCCTATGCAATATTGCTCTTTACAGCATCGGGCTTTACTTCCATTACCAGTCATATTCACAACTGGATGTTGTTTTTCCTTTGGCTCCGTCTCTTCATTCTTTCTGGAGTTATTTCTCCACTGATCTCCAGTAGCACATTGGGCACCTACCAACCTGGGGAGTTCATCTTTCAGTTCTCTATCTTTTCGCCTTTTCATACTGTTCATGTTCTCAAGGCAAGAATACTGAAGTGGTTTGCCATTCCCTTCTCCAGTGGACCACATTTTGTCAGAACTTCTCATTCATCAACCAATAAATGTTGGCTGGTCCTTCTCTCTACTTAGGCAGAGTATAGTGGGAAAGAAATAAATAAAGGATTTCTGTTTCATTGTGTACAGGAGACAGTTGGAATCTGGGTAATTTAAACACACTTTCTAAAACAGTAGAGAAATATGCAGGTATTTTTTAAAGCCTAATTTATGTTCTTTGGTATTTTGGTAGGATGTTCATATAGTTTAAAAGGGTTTAAATTGTTTCAGTGATGCTTCATATTTGCTTAACTTATTTCAAAAAAATTAAGAATACTACAGACAGACACACATTGTGATTCACTTGAGAAATGTCCTATTAGAATTATAGAATAGTTTAAAAGTGACGTTTTTATTTTCAAATAACTAATATGATTGCAATTCACTCCTAAACGCATTGATAAGTAGATAACACACCAGATCTTCTTTTAAAATGTGACTTTACAGTTATTATCAGTTACCTACAAAGGGTTTAGGGCTGAACTGCAGAGCTGCAAACATGGAATTACCTAAGTGACAATGGCTTGGTGCATGTTGATGTGCACAAGAGAAGTGTTGTGGTCCTATCTTTGTAGGTATGACTGGTGGTAATTATCATCTGTGTGTTAGACTGTGGCTTAGATGATCGATACCAAGTGGTGGGCCTCACCACACTATCCCCAATCTGCATCGATCTTTGATTTGTGGTTGAAACTATTGTCCACTATAATTTTGCATCAGATAAATTGCATGCACACTCTTGTGGTTTAGGATTACTGATATTTGTTATTCAGAAACTGTATTCTCAATATTCATGTTGCAGAAGCCAGGTTGTAACCGAAACAGTCTGTTGCTAAATCTTCCTTACACCTTATTGAGCAGCAGGGCTATTAGGAAATCTGGAGATGCAGTCTTATTGATAACACAATCCGCTTACCATCACAATTCCTACAGGCTTACCTGAGGCCAAAAATAAGGTCATATCTTAACTCCTGTCTGCTCAGTTGACTGCTTCCATAGTCTCATGACCAGACCCAAGCCTAGAACAACTCTGAAGCAAAATATGTCTTTGGTTCTTCCGGGAGCTCTTTTTCCTCTTCATATCCTCTCTTTCCTATAATTTCCAGTAATTAGCCAAAGGCTTAATTTCTATAGATAAATTGTTGACACTACAGAGATGTATGTGCATTCTTAACAAAGAACATCTTTCACATCTCTTGTGAAAAGTAAGTTGAACCAAATTAAAGCAAACAAAGCAAAAACTCTGCTTATTTTGAGCAGGCTGTAGTTTTCCACAGATATTTGTTGCTATGTTTTCACAATGTACATTAGTTACTACATCTATTTTTAACCTGAAAGGCCTGAATTATTTACCAAATCTCAGTACCTCATTATAGAGACATCTGAATATTTTCTGACCCCTTTCTTATACTTCCTTCATTGATAACCTTTACAGACTTCCAAGTAGTCGCTTTAAAAGACTGATATTTATAATTGTTTCTTGGTCTCCATTTTTACTTGGAAACCCCTATATTGGATCATCCAAATACGTAGAAATTCCTTTCCAGAATTTTAGGGAGGCAAACTTCTCCTATTTTCTGGACTCTTGATTCTTTTTTAGTTGCACTCCTACAGTAAGATAATGACTCCCTGGTGTCTAGGATGAATCTTGGCTTTTGGTAAGAGAGATTTGGGATGCTCTAATCTAATACCCTGGGAGACAGATGGTTACCTTAGATTCTTCTCTGACCTAGTGTCTTAATTCATGCTCCTAGACTAGGTCACTCACTGTTTCAGCGTTCTCATTCCCTAACTCTAACTCTTGGACCTGGTCTCCTGCTTTCATCCCTGCCTTGATCTTGGCACAGTCCCATCAATCACATATTCTTGCCTCCAGGCTCCTGCAGTGGGCCTGCTGTCTGTTCTCAAATGTCCCACTATACCACTACCTTGTGCAAAACCTCACAGTGCTCTGTGCTGTGTGCTTTTAAGAGGTACTCTTTCTACTAGATGCGGAGGCCAATATCTTGTTACCTTTAGTCCTCCTTGTTCCCTCGCTTCACTTAACTAGCCACTTGCCACATTGTGTAGATTCTTTGTTCACCATCTCAAAGGTGTCCTTAACTTATCCATGGCTGTTGCTCCGGTTCAGGCTCCCATTTTTTTTCTTATATGTAGTATTACAATAAAAATGAACTTATTAGCATTGATGGTCTTTCCTTTCAACTGGTGTGAGTCCACTCTTCTGTGATAACATCCCTGATCTTCACTGAAATAAGCAATCCCTTCACCTTTACTATATATTTACCTAGTGTCTCTATGAGAATAAGAATTACACTGTATCAAAGCAATATATATATATATATATATGTCCAATGCTAGCCTAAGAGCTTTACAAATATTAACTCATTTAATACTTACAAAAACCCTATTCTACTTTTATGGGTGACAAAATCTGAGGCATAGAGATGTTAAGTCATGGGTCCAAGATTATCTTGCTAACATCAGAACAAAGTCATACATAATTTGAGCTCACAGAGTCATAATTTGAGCTAACTTTAGAGACTTTCACAACTCTAAGATGAATTATTGTATCTTTGAAGAGGATATTCATAAATATTCAAATTATAATAAGGTGGCAAGAATAATCTGGGCTTACTTTAAAGAAAGCTTCTATTTAGAATATTATTGTTGTTCAGTTGCTCAGTTATGTCGGACTCTGAGACCCAAGGATGATAGCATGCCAGGCTTCCCTTCCTTCACCATTTCCTGGAGTTGTTCATTTCCTATCCATTGAGTTAGTGATGCCATCCAACCATCGTGTCCTCTTTTGTCCCCTTTTCCTTTTGCCCTCAATATTCCCCAGAATCAGGATCTTTTCCAATGAGTCAGCTGTTTGAATCAGGTGGCGAAAGTATTCGATGCTATTTTCGCACGTTTTTTCTCTGCTTCAGTAGATATGAAGTATCTTTGGATATTAGTTATATTAGTGATTTTTGTACCAGATCTAAGCAAGTTATTATTATAATCTAATAATAGTTTAGTATATACTACCTTGAAATAATGAGTCTTCAAGAAGGAGACAATGAAGTTAAGAATATTGGAAGCAGCTGTGAAATACAAGAGGGCCTTGAAAGCAAGGAACATATTTTATGTATATAAAGAAGTAGGCAGAAAGTATCTGAGGTCAAAGACAAGGAGAGGCAGTAAGAGGTTAATAACACTGTAGAGGAGATGGTGATCAAAAGCATCCCCAAGAAAAGGAAATGCAAAAAGGCAAAATGGTTATCTGAGGAGGCCTTACAAAGAGCTAAGAAAGAAGAGAAGTGAAAGGCAAACCAGAAAAGGAAAGATATATCCATCTGAATCCAGACTTCCAAAGAATAGCACAGAGAGGTAAGAAAGCCTTCCTAAGTGAACAATGCAAAGAAATAGAGGAAAACAATAGAATGGGAAAGACTAGAGATCTATTCAAGAAAATCAGAGATACCAAGAAACAGTTCATGCAAAGATGGGCACAACAAAGGACAGAAACAGTATGGAACCTAACAAGAAAAACAGATGAAGAAGAGGTGGCAAGAATGCAGAGAAGAACTGTACAAAAAAGATCTTCATGACCCAGATAACCATGATGGTGTGCTCACTCACCTAGGGCCAGACATCTTGAAGTGTGAAGCCAAGTGGGCCTTAGGAACCATCGCAACAAACAAAGCTAGTGGAGGTGATGGAATTTCAGCTGACCTATTTCAAATCCTAAAAGAATGCTGTAAAAGTGCTGTGCTTAATATGCCAGCAAATTTGGAAAACTTAACAGTGGCCACAGGACTGGATAAGGTCAGTTTTCACTCCTATTCCAAAGAAGAGCAGTGCCAAAAAATGTTCAAACTATTGCACAGTTGAACTCATTTCACATGATAGCAAAGTAATGCTCAAAATTCTCCAAGCTAGGATTCAACAGTATGTGAACCAAGAACTCCCAGATATTCAAACTGGATTTAGAAAAGGCAGAGGAACCAGAGATCAAATTGACAACATCCACTGGATCATAGAGAAAGCAAGAGAATTCCAGAAAAACATTTACTTCTGCTTCATTGACTACACTAAAGCCTTTGACTGTGTGGTCAAAAAAACTATGGAAAATTCCTAAAGAGATGGGAATACCAGATCAGCTTATCTGCCTCCTGCAAAACCTGTATGCAGGTCAGGAAGCAACAGTTAGAACCAAACATGGGATAATGGACTGGTTCCAAATTGGGAAAGTAGTACATCAAGGCTGTATATTGTCACCTTGCTTATTTAACTTATATGCAGAATACAACATGTGAAACACCAGGTTGGATGAAGCACCAGCTAGAATCAAGATTGCTGGGAGAAATATATATTTTTTACATTCCTAATTTCTAAAACAAGTATGTCCTTTGCATACTGCTTCAATAACCCTTTGCTTCAAGGAAGAGGAAGATAATACTTAAATTTCTCCTTTTATTTATTTATTTTTATTTTTTCACTTTATTTTTTGGAGGCTAATTACTTTACAATATTGTATTAGTTTTGTCATACATTGACATGAATCTGCCACAGGTGTACATGTGTTCCCCATCCTGAACCCCCCTCCCACCCCCCTCCCCATCCCATCCCTCTGGGTCATACCAGTGCACCAGCCCTGAGCACCTGTATCATGCATTGAACCTGGACTGGGAGAAATATTAATAACCTCAGATATGCAGGTCACACCACCCTTATGGCAGAAAATGAAGAGGAACTAAAGAGCCTCTTAATGAAGGTGAAAGAAGAGAATAAAAAAGTTGGCTTAAAACTCAACATTCAGAAAACAAAGATAATGGCATCCAGTCCCATCAGTTCATGGCAAATAGATGAGGAAACAATGGAAACAGTGACAGATTTTATTTTCTTAGGCTCCAAAATCACTGCTGATGGTGATTGCAGCTGTGAAATTAAAAGACACTTGCTCCTTGGAAGAAAAGCTATGACAAGCCTGGGCAGTGTATTGAAAGGCAGTGACATCCCTTTGCTGACAAAGGTCCATATAGTCAAAGATATGGTTTTACCAGTAGTATGTATGGATGTGAGAGTTGTACCATAAAGAAGGCTGAGCACTGAAGATTGATGCTTTTGAACTGTGGTGTTGGAGTAGACTCTTGAGAGCCCCTTGGACTACAAGGGGATCAAGCCAGTCAATAAAGGAAATCAGCCCTGAATATTCACTGGAAGTACTGATCCTGAAGCTTTGGCTTCCTGACTCACTGGAAAAGACCCTGATTCTGGGAAAGATTGAGGGCAGGAGGAGAAAGGGACCACAGGGGATAAGATGCCCTCACTGATTCAATGGATAGCATCACCGACTCAATGGACATGAGTTTGAGCAAGCTCTGGGAGATGGTAATGGACAGGGAAGCCTGGCATGCTGCAGTCCATGGGGTCACAAAAAGTCAGACATTATTGAGCGACTGTAAAACAACCCCATATAGGCTGAATCTTCTCCTGAGTTGGTGTAATCTCAAGAGATGGGACGGAGAAGGCATTGGTTACCCACTCCAGTACTGTTGCCTGAAAGATCCCATGGACAGAGGAGCCTGGCAGGCTGCAGTCCATGGGGTTGCTAAGAGTCAGACACGACTGAGCGACTTCACTTTCACTTTTCACTTTCATGCATTGGAGAAGAAAATGGCAACCCATTCCAGTGTTCTTGCCTGGAGAATCCCAGGGATGGCGGAGCCTGGTGGGCTGCCATCTATGGGGTCACACAGAGTCAGACATGACTGAAGCGACTTAGCAGCAGCAGCAGCAGCAAGAGATGGGAAGAAATGACAGAAATGCATTTCTAAAGAAAAACTTTTCTAAGGGAAAAAATTAAATAACCTCAAAATTTATCCCATAATGTTCACTCATATGATGATTAAATATGACAAGGTTGAAAGCTGAACAAAGTTCCTGTTGAATTATTTATCCAAATTTGGTCTAAAGTCAGATTAATATGTGAAACTCTCTTGTCACCAAGAGAGAAACCTTACTCTAAATATAGCAACTATTAATAAATGTGCTATACTGTGGATAGAAAGTGTCATTCTCCTCAATGTGTTTATAACATCTGTAAATATGATCTCTGTAATATATTATCCACCAAAACTATGCTGTTTCACCTTCGGTGATGTACTGCTTTACCTCCCATTAGCTTTTTGATTAGTAAGAAAATGAGGGTTAAGAATGGCAATCACTACAAACACTATCAATAATAAAGACTTGAGACCCTGTCTGAACTTTGTATGGGACATGAGGACAGATCTTTTTAAGAAGCTTTTTAGTCATCTCTCTACTTTCTCTATTCATGTATAAAAGCATGAAGTCTAAAAAGCATAGAATATAAAAGAAGGGGCAAATAAATAGTAGAAGTCTTACTCTACTCAACTATGACCATGACTTCCTTTTTAACTGTTTCCCATAGGGTATCACATACTCCTATATAAAATGCAAGTATAAAAATATAAAATGAAATGTTTTTGGATTATGCTAGTAGCCATGCTTGTCTATGAGGAAATCAACAGTGACTCTATTTGCTGATTTCCCCATCATTAAATAAATCAATTACAAAACCAAGCAAAAATACTCCTGAATCTTACATTTGCTCCATTTATATATCCTTTGTGTAGCAGGCATGCCCAACATTATTATATCCTCATTCAAGGCTGATAATTAATTTTTAGTAAAAGAAAATAGCTCTTTTTAAAGAATGGTTCTTATTATTTATAAGTACATATTCTGAGTCCAGAAAACATGGAAATACATCACACTGAATTGATGTTGAAAAGGATGGTGGTAAAAATCATAGATGGCATGAATCATTTGTATCCCTCGATATCTCACAATCAACATTCAAGTAAGAGTTTGTCCAAGCAGGCAGCTATGCACCTCTTCCTCTTAGATTCAGGATATCTTTAAACCACACTGGATGGTCTTCACAAAGTAGCTGTGCAAACTACCTTTAGTCAAGAAAGCTAGCCAAGACTTATAGGGGTGGTATAGTTCTGGTTTATTCCCTATACTGAAATATATTGAATGAAGATTGTTATTTTGAGAAATTTTGGATCTTCCCTAAACGAAAATCAAATTATTGAGCATTTGGAACAGGCTAACTACTAAAAATGGTAAATTACTCATGGCATATCATGGAACTGATCACATCTATGTTTCTGAGGGTCCTTTCCAAGCTGGTGGTTTTATTTCTCTGGAGTGAGTGCCTGACATACTAGGCAAACCATAATCTCAGAACCTGCCTTGTTTTAGAGTGGTCTAGAATATATGGTCTCTGGAGCATGTCATTTTTCTTAACCCCTTCTTCTGTAGGTCAAAAATATTTATGGTAATAATGCAGTAATCAAAGTTATTATTTTTGGATTCTTTAGTTTTATAATAAAAACTAATAAAAGTGAAAGATTAAAAACTAAAGAAATTATTCAAATTCAGCAAATGTTTTACCTAGGAACTAAAACTAGCACCCAACCCAGAAAAGTATTATATTATTATTATATTATCACTTCACACTTTGTTTCAGTGCTCTAAACTGTAAATGCAAATAAAAACAAATTACATCTATATGTAAAAACTAAAAGAAGCAATGAATGAAGGATTTGTTTAGAACTTAAATGAGCGAAATAGTTTTTGAGAGAGATATTTATCACTAATGTGAAGAATTGCCAACTAATGGTGCTAATGAACTATACACCCACTTTCAGTCATTTTATTATTTTTCATTTCTGTAGATTCAAAACATCCCCTTTCCCTCTGCACCAGGACAGACCACTCCCAACACTAGCCTTAGTACCACTCAGCTTGAATAAAATTCCCAGTAGCTCAAATTAGCATCTCCTGTGCCCTTCCACTTAACTGAAAGTACTTTAGTTCAAGTGAGTACTTTCTGCTGTGGAGCAGCCTGTTATTCTTCCCCCTCGTCCACACACATTTCTTTCAAATGGCAATATAAATGATCTTCACAGGATTGGAACTTTTACTATAATCGTCTCTTTCTAAAACTTCCTGTGAGAACTGTAGTTCTGTCTGATCTAACAGCCAGCCTGAGGGTAACAGATAATACTGGCCATGATGTGATTTATGCCCACATTTCCTTTAGAGATCAGTTTGACCCAATTCTCTACTGCATACCAAGCTTCCGACCTGAGAAACCTAGAAATTTCTCTTTGCTTATAGCTCCACTAGCAGACAGGGTTTCCTGGTCCAGATTAAATGCATTAAAATTACACATATATGAAAGTATAATGATCTAATATTCATTTTAATGCTGTTATCTCCAGTGAAGGGGAACAGAAAATAGAATATCTAAAGAAAGGAACATGCATGAATATCTTGTTAATAGCTTTCTTGCTGGTTAGGACATAGTGAGCAAATAAAAGTAAGTATAATAATTCAGCGAGACAGAGGATAATTTAAATGAATCATTACCAAAATGGGACCAAAGCCAATACTGCTGAAGTAGATTCCTTCTGCAAACTTTATCATGTCTTGACAGTGGGAGTTTTTATTTGCTGAGTCTTAGAGATCTGTACTTAGAAAAATTATTATTGTTAAGCATAGAATCTAATAGTCCAAAAAGCCAGAAAACTCCCATAACTGTATGCTTTTCAAACATTTCCTTTGTGGCAATAAATAGCAAGTAATTGTGTGAATGCCTTCTTGTACTTATTTCAAACGTCTGTTTTGTAAGGGGGCGGTTAGGAGGTTGTGGCAGTATATATCTGTGAATTCATTAACATTGAAATTCTATTTTGTGAAATTCTGGAAATGTTAGGACCCCAAAGTTAAATTTATTCAATAAAATTGTTTATCTGCCTGTTTTTGGCAAAAAAAGTTTAAGAAACTGAAAGAGCACAACTTAATGTGTGATAATGGATCTGTATAACTATAGAAGAAAAAATAATACTTGTGAAATAATATCTGTAAAATCATTTTACCCCAGTGTAAGTAGTTTAGGAAAAATCAATAGCTCTTTGAATTCAATTAATTATTAAACCAGGTCATATATGCATATATATTATTCAACTTTACTAAATATGGTGGTCATGAAAGTGGGGTCAGCATATCTTATTTACATATATTAGGTATATATGGTCTGATAAGTACCTCACATATTATACATACAAATATTATATATATGGAAATATATATATATATAAAACAAATTTCCCTGGTAGCTCAGCTGGTAAAGAATCTGCCTGTAATGCAGGAGACCCCTGTTCAATTCTTGGGTTGGGAAGATCCTCTGGAGAAAGGATAGGGAAACATTCCAGTATTCTGGCCTGCTGAATTCTCCGGACTGTATAGTCCATGGGGTTGCAAAGAGTCAGACATGACTGAGCAACTTTCACACATACACACACATATATATATATCACAAGTAGGTTACCTAATAATCACCCATTTTGAGTTTCAGGATTTATGTATAGTCAATACACCTACTCATATACAGTTTGTTTTTCAAGCCTCACAGTTTGTGATCCCTTCTGGTTCTCTGGCTCTCCCTAGCTGTAGGAGTCACTTGGCCTTGGTGTAAAGCATTGATGAGACCAGCCCTGAAATCCAGCAAGAGTGACAGAATCTCAAGGAAAAGCTTTGTGGTTCAACACTTGAATCATTCTGAGTTGCCTCCAATCTGGCTGTAAGCTTGAGTCCTCAGGACTAACTGGATCTTCATCTTGTTCCTTGCATCTAAATTTTGAGACCAGACATGGACTTAGACCAAACTCCACTGGGAAGGGTTCTTGACTCAACAAAAACCCCAGATTCCCAGGCAGAAAATGTCATTCTCTGAATTTGTCCTCCTGGAGCTCTTCCTTCTCCTTCAATCCCTAAGATCTGGTTCTCAACTATTGGTTTATTTTTTTGTTTGTTTTGCTCTGTTCTTTGAATTCTATGGCACCCAAATTTGTCTTACATAAATTTAGGTGTTTATAAGATGTTTGATCACCTGGTTTCCAAAATTCTAAAATCTTCTGTATTTGATTGCCCTCTGGATTTGGCATTTTCTGGTTCTTTTCTGGCTTATCCCTTGCACTGATCTTGACTCTTCCTCCATGTTGTGAGGGTTTGTCTCCCTAGAAAATCTTACTGAGAATCTGGGACCCAGCAATTGGGAACTTATTTCCTGACCCAAAATTTTACCCTGGCCACCTGCTCCTCAGCTCTACCCTATTATAGTCAACTTATTTCCTTCTGACCCTATCATTCTAGTCTAACTCTTTGCTCTGAATTCTTTACTCTGTCACTAACACTCCTCTAAATTGGCTCTTAATGTGCTTTGGCTGGGAAGGAGGAAACTTCATCAAGTTCTGTGACACAGAGAAAATAGTATAAAGCCTGCATTTGGTGCCATGGACTTTCTTGTGTGGCTTTAGTAATGTAATGTAGTTTTTCCTAATTTACTTAACAAGTTTTGTGAGGTTTTAATTGGACAGTGTATAGCAATGCATCTATTAGAGGGCCTGGCATACTTTCTCTATCATTCAGGATTTTATCAGAGCAGAAATGAGACAGAAATAGGGATTTATTAGGGGTGCTTGACATTGTGCTAGTGTGGGAGTTGGTTAAACAATTTATGTATGGCTGTTGCTTTTGCATTTGGTGCTGGACCTGAAGTGAGCAGGGAGTTGGAAAGGAGAGATGGATGGGAAGTAGACAAGAGCAAGGACAATCTATAATCCAGGAGGATATATTGGAACCCCAAGGGTAAGCTGAAAATTGAGTTAATCTGTCACCACTGCCAATCCTTTAATTTAGATGAGGCAGTTGACTGGTAGGAGAGATTGACACTCTTTAGAATCCTAAAAATGCACCTGACCCAGGTGTGGGAGAAAACAAGGAGATTAGACAAAAGTCAGCATGGTGAGTCAGCATCTTCACAACAACATAGTGAGCTGCACTAGCATCTGACCTGCCAAGCTAAACCAGCCTCTTGATTCACTTCCAGAGTCCACTCCCTTCACAAATGTCCCATATGATTAGCCCTCAACCAGAATCATACAGAGAAGAGAATTCTAGGAAACATATTTCAAGCTTAGCTAAACTAGCATAGTACAGAGACTCCACATCATTTTCTTTCTTCCCATCTGTGTTTCAAGACTATATCTCAAAAGATGTGGTGAAAAATAATATGTAAACTCTTTAGGTCTTGTTTAAAAGATCTAACTGAATTGGCAACCTCTGATTCAATCAGCAAGGTCAGTTTATTCTATTTGTCACAAAATCGGACACCTGGCTAACCCTATTTTCATCTTTGCTCTTTAAGCCGGATCAAGTTATTTCACTTCTCTTTGCCATAGTTATTGTGTGTCTAGGATTTAACACTACCTTTGAGACTATAACTAGACCAATTTTGTACTTCTTTCAAGCATGATGGGAAGATAATTGGTTTATGACATATGAAGCCCTTTTAAGCTTCTTGGGTGAGCAGTGGGGTGGAGGCATCACAGCAACAAACTTCATAAAACTGTTCATTTAATTGTTTTTACTCATCCAGGCCCACTGCTGATAATCCTGATATGAACACTGTGCATCATTCTTCCAAGGGCAGGATTATTTTAGTTTTAGAAAGGTCTCAAAAGCTTTTTAAACCTGTTTGAGCTCTGAAGGTCTGTGAGCGTAATGCATTTTTCACCACGTTAAATAATACATTCAAGTGTAAGTGGCTTTCAAAGTGAGGAACTAAAGGAAAGGGCACTGGATGAAGCTGCTCTTGCTGTGTCTCCAAGGTGACAGTTTGTCACGTAGCAATGGGCTGGCCCTCTGACAAGGCTGGTGGACAGGGGCAGTGTAATCAATATAGCCCTTTTCAGAGCTGTCACTCATACTAGATCTGACTAAATTCCTCCAAATATTGAGTTCAGTAGCAGAAAAGGAAAATGTGATATGACACTACTCATATCAATCTTGAAATTTAAAATCAAAGATAACATTAATTTTCTATAAAAGAAATCTTTTAAGAACTCAGATTTACAACATTTGCAAATACATACAGGGAGAAGAATCGGGGAAACACATTCTTCAGTAATTTCTAAACAACAGGAGGATAGGATCTCTAAATCCTGCTTTAGCTAATACTACTTATGGATCTCAGTAGCTTTTTTTCTGAAGAAAATGTATCATTTCTTAGAAGATGTGAAATCTCTAATTAAAGAATTTAATCTGTCATCCCTTTGAATATTAAATGTGTGTTTAAGCACCCCATGGAAACGATCACTAATTTTATTTCTAGTTTCTAAATTAATAGTTTCTAAATCTTCTAGCAACAAGTCTCTAATATGTCATCTAATCATTTATTAAAGATAGAATACTATGTTAGCAATTAATTATGGCCAAAGGCAAACCCAGTTAAGACCTCTAGAAATTGTCCAGAGGGAAATAAAAGGACCTGAAGTGTGGCAGTGAGGCCAGAGAAAAAGAAGATGGAATTGAGATTTCCTGACTTCAGTGGTTGGTGAATGTACAAAAAAAGCCAATTTGGAGCTTGGACCATCAGGTAGATGAGAATGCAGTGATCTGAGAAAGAAAATGGAGGAAGAGAAGCAGGCAGCAGATGAAAAGATCAGTTTGTAACCGATATCTGGAACTGACTGCTGCATCATTGGGTACCTCTGTGGAAGTTCTTAGTGGTTTTCCTATCAGTATCCATCCTCCTGAGCACCAACAAAATCAGTCTAACATCTCACCATCTGCATTTAGTGAGAGGAATCACAGCTGCTTTCCATGTCCCCACAGCTGGAAAGCCACGCAATACTGTCAGTATTTCAGAGCGGTTGGTTGGTGCTGGTTCGATTTGTGGGTGGATTTCATTGTTGATAATAATAGTTCTGTTGGCTGTTTTCAGGGCTAGAGATTTGTCTGCTACTTGGCATAGGAAGCAAAATTGCTGAATTCAGTGTACCTGGGGAGCATCTTAAAATCATGCCCTTTTAAAATGTTAACTAATGAATTTCAGTTTAATGTTTTACCAGAGCTCATGGGATTATGGGTGATTAAAAACTAAAAATGTAAGGTTGATGTTCTGGAAACACTGATACAATTTGCTTTTTATGCAATTTTAGAAAATGCATAAATATTCCAGGTCAGGCGACATAGTAGCTGTCATAATGTGTTGGCATCTTGTCACTCTTATACTTTATCCTCTGCATAGGACTGTGTTTGTTCAGACTCTGAATTGCATTAAGTTGTCCCTATTAGAATAAAATATACTCAGTTCCATAAATACTGAATTAAATTCACTTCAGTATTTTAATACTGGTTTTTACGCCCAATCTTAATAAACTTAGATGCACAGCTGCATTAAGTGAACAACTGAGATGTACTTAACCTTTTTATATAATGAGTAAAAAATAGGGTTTCATGAATATTGACATATTGTGTAGGTGTGTTATAATGTACATTTACATTTTTTTCCTCTCTACACAGGAGAAGTCTGACTTTTAATAGAGTAGCTCTATCCTTGCATTCTTCTGTTTAATTCAGAATACTTGCCTACATATAGAATGTATTCAGAATATTGGTAATAGATATTAGAGAAAAATGGATCAAGAAAAAAATCAGGCTTTCTAAAACGTCAGTTTGGGAAAATGAAATGATATATATCTTTTAAAATGTCTGAACATATCATCTTTTAAAACCTTAAATCAACTCCCAGTTCTTACCAGAATTATCTTATTATAAATAAAAAATTGATTTACTTTAATGTTCTCTTTACTTTGGTGCTGTATATATCCCTTTGCCTTACCTTTAGATAGTCTTTATCATTTAATTTTTTTTCAAGTGCTCTCTCAGTAAATTTCTTCATATTATTCCTCTATCAAAAAACTGGGTTCATTTTTTTATACTATGCAGGTATGAAATTGAATCTTTTAGCACTCAAAGAGTTTTCACAATCAGAGCTATCTGCCTAATTCAATATTTGTGTCATCCATCTATTACTCTTATAAACTGGTACATTTGTTCTTCAAAGATACACCCCTCTTTCCTTCCCCCATTGTTTTCTCTTGCTGAGAGTGCCCTCACAACTCCTCTGCCTTTCCAAACTAGACCTACCCTTCTATGTCCTACCTCAGGTCCAAGCCCCTTTTTGACACTCCTCTGGAACATTCTCTGACTTAATAATCTCTACCCTGCAGTTTAGTTTTGAATTAAATGCTATTTTAACATATAGAACTCTGAGGTGTGAAATTTCACTGTTTAAAAACTTTAAGTTGTGGAAAAATATTTCAACAAGTGAAAAAACAGACAATTTAGTAAAGCAAGCGTCTATGTACCCATTGCCTGGCTTCAGAAAGGACCAACTCATATCTAGTCTTGTTAGATCAATGCACCACTGCTTTTCCTTCCCTTAGTATTTCAGAGTAAACCTCAGAAATCATTGCATTTTATTTTTAAGTTTTAATAATGTGAAATAAACTTTTGGACTTTATTTTCAGTTAAACTGTATGTATAAATAGATATATCTGAACCTGTGACTCTATCTCTATACCACGTCTCTCTGTCTATGTCTAATATACCAGAAGGGAATTTATAACGAAAATACTTGAACAAGCTGAACTTGTGTTATGGAGTGAAGAGACTTCAGTTCAGTTGCTCAGTCGTGTCCGACTCTTTGCAGCCTCATGAATTGCATGACGCCAGGCCTCCCTGTCCATCACCAACTCCTAGCGTTCACTCAGACTCGCATTCATCGAGTCAGTGATGCCATCCAGCCATCTCATCCTCGGTCATCCCCTTCTCCTCCTGCCCCCAATCCCTCCCAGCATCAGAGTCTTTTCCAATGAGTCAACTCTTTGCATGAGGTGGCCAAAGTACTGGAGTTTCAGCTTTAGCATCATTCCTTCCAAAGGAATCCCAGGGTTGATCTCTTTCAGAATGGACTGGTTGGATCTCTTTGCAGTCCAAGGGACTCTCAAGAGCCTTCTCCAACACCACAGTTCAAAAGCATCAATTCTTTGGCGCTCAGCCTTCTTCACAGTCCAACTCTCACATCCATACATAACTACTGGAAAAACCATAGCCTTGACTAGATGGACTTTAGTTGGCAAAGTAATGTCTCTGCTTTTGAATATAATATCTAGTGATCATAACTTTTCTTCCAAGGAGTAAGCATCTTTTAATTTCATGGCTGCAGTGACCATCTGCAGTGATTTTGGAGCCCCAAAAAATAAAGTCTGACACTGTTTCCACTGTTTCCCCGTCTATTTCCCATGAAGTGATGGGACCAGATGCCATGATCTTTGTTTTCTGAATGTTGAGCTTTAAGCTAACTTTTTCTCTCTCCTCTTTCACTTTCATCAACAGGCTTTTTAGTTCCTCTTCACTTTCTGCCATAAGGATGGTGTCATCTGCATATCTGAGGTAATTGATATTTCTCCCCGCAATCTTGATTCCAGCTTGTGTTTCTTCCAGTCCAGTGTTTCTCATGAGGTACTCTGCATAGAAGTTAAATAAGCAGGGTGACAATATACAGCCTTGACGTACTCCTTTTCTATTTGGAACCAGTCTGTTGTTCCATGTCCAGTTCTAACTGTTGCTTCCTGACCTGCATACAGATTTCTCAAGAAGCAGGTCAGGTGGTCTGGTATTTCCATCTCTTTCAGAATTTTCCACAGTTTATTGTGATCCACACAGTCAAAGGCTTTGGCATAGTCAATAAAGCAGAAATAGATGTTTTTCTGGAACTCTCTTGCTTTTTTCATGATCCAGCGGATTTTGGCAATTTGATCTCTGGTTCCTCTGCCTTTTCTAAAACCAGTTTGAACATCAGGAAGTTCACAGTTCACGTATTGCTGAAGCCTGGCTTGGTGAGATGAGTGCAATTGTGCGGTAGTTTGAGCGTTCTTTGGCATTGCCTTTCTTTGGGATTGGAATGAAAACTGACCTTTTCCAGTCCTGCACAAGCATAAATAACTATTATAAATTGTATCTTTTCCACAGTAAGTTTCTCATACTAGTTTGCTTCCTTATTAAAGAAGCTTCTTCTCTTCTTATGGGCTTCCCATGTAGCTCAGTGATAATGAATCTGTCTGCCATGAAGGAGACACAAGTAATGTGGATTTGATCCCTGCATCAAGAAGATCCCCCAGAGTAGGAAATGGCAAATCACTCCAATATTTTTTTTTGGAAATCCCATGGATAAAGGAGCTCAGTCCTCTATCCATGCTACAGTCTATGGGGTTTCAAAGAGTCTGAAATTATATAGATGCTCCCTCAGTGTTCCATGTTGTATTTGAACCACATTAATTTATCCTGAGATGTCCAGTGATGCAAGAGCCATTGCTTGGTATTCTTAACTGATACTTCAACAAATACTCCCAGTTCACTTTTACACCTTCATCAACCACAATACCAAGGAAGCTTCAGGTTCTTGTAAAATTCTCTACAAATGCCTGCCACTGGTTACTGTTGCTCTGAAAATGACTGCTCTCCATGTGTTTCACTGGAATCAGGGTTGATATGATTTCTTTGACGTCTTTGGCCAGTTGTGTCTTTGTTCCACCCTACTATATATTATAACTGTCTTTTCTTTTCTAGTTGATACATAAGAGATACTCTTCTAGGCCAGATGAATAACTTCCTGATTGTATTTAGCTGACAGTAGTTCTCCCATTTATTGGAAGGTAGAAATATAGATGTCACACCACCATAACTGTTTCAACACTGGGTATTCCTGTTAACTCACTAATGTGTAGACTTCCCTTAGGGGCGAAATTTGAATGCTATCTTCAAATCCTTCTCTAGCATGAAAACATGTTTTATACTTCAATCCAAAGAACACTTCTGAATACCTGCGTGTGTTAGTCATGCAGTTGTGTCCAACTCTGCGACCCCATGTTCTGTAGCCCACCAGGCTCCTCTGTCCATAGAATTCTCCAGGCAAGGATACTGGAGTGGGTAGCCATTTCCTCCTCCAGGGGATCTTCCTGACCCAGGGATCAAACCCAGGTCTTCTGCATTGCAGGCAGATTCTTTACCATCTGAGCTACCAGGGAAGCCCCTGGTTCTGAGTACCTACCATGTGCCAGATATTTTATTAGATGTTGGGTCATTTGGGGTTTAAAAACAATCATTCTCCCTTCTATTGAGGCCCTTACAGAAAAAGAAAATAATTTAATGGAGTATCAGTCATGCTATTTTTCTTCAATCTGTCTCCATCCTACAGTTCTATGTTACAACTCTCCCCAGGTTCCTCTAGCCTCTCGGATCATTCCTATTTTATTCCCACTGTAGGCTCCTCTTTTTCCATCAATTCCTCAAATGTTGGTGTGCTTCCATGCCCTATATTTTGTGTTCTTCTCTCTTGGATATTCATATTCTCCCAGAGTGATCTCATACAATCCAACCTGGTGATTAAAAGTGGTTGTTGTTGTTCAGCCACTAAATCATGTCTGACTCTTTGGGACCTCATGGAATGACTGAAGCATGCCAGGCTCCTCTGTCTTCCACTATCTCCTGGAGTTTGCAGAAATTCTTGTCCACCTAGTCAGTGATGCTATATAAGTATCTCATCTTCTGCTGCTCCCTTCTTTTGTCTTCAATCTTTCCCAGCATAAGCTTTTCCAATGAGTTGACTCTGCATCAGGTGGCCAAAGTATTGGAGCTTCAGTCCTTCCAATGAATAGTCAAGGTTGATTTCCTTTAGGATTGACTGGGTTGAACTTGTTGAAACCCAAGGGACTCTCAAATCTTCTCTAGCACTATACATATAAAGCATCAGTTCTTTGATGCTCAACCTTCTTTATTGTCCAGTTCTCATAGGTGTACTGGAAAAGCCATAGCTTTCATTCTACAGACTTCTGTTGGCAAAGTGATGTCTCTGATTTTTAATATGCTGTCTAGATTTGTCATAGCTTTCCTTCCAAGGAGCAGCCATCTTTTAATTTCATGGCTATAATCACTATCCTTGGTGATTTGGGAACCCAAGAAAATAAAATCTGTCACTGCTTCCACTTTTTTTCCTTCTATTTGCCATGAAGTGATGGAACTAGATGCTGTGATCTTAGTGTTTTGAATGCTGAGTATCATGCTAGTTTTTTCAGTCTCCTCTTTTATCCTCTTCAAGAAGCTTAGTTCCTCTTCACTTTCTGCCATTAAAGTGGTATCATCTGTATATTTGAAGTTGTTGGTATTTTTCCAAGCAATCTTGATTCCACCTTGTGATTACTTTAGCCTGGCATTTCACATGGTGTAGTCTGCATATAAGTTAAATAAGCCGAATGACAATATACAGCTTTGACATACTCCTTTCCCAGTCCATTGTTCCATATTTGGTTCTAACTGTTGCTTCTTGACCCACATACAGGTTTCTTAAGAGACATGTAAGGTGATATTGTTAAGAATATTCTACAGTTTGTTGTGATCCACACAGGCAAAGGCTTTAGCATAATCAGTGAAGCAGAGGTAAATGTTTTTCTGGAACTCCCTTGCTTTCTCTATGATCCACTGAATGTTGGCAATTTTATTTCTAGTTCTGTCTTTTCAAAACCCAACTTGTACAGCTGAAGGTTCTGAGGTTACATAGTGCTGAAGCCTAGTTTGAAGGATTTTGAGCATTACCTTGCTTGCATGTGAAATGAGAGGAACTGCATGATAGTTTGAGCATTCTTTGGCATTGCCCTTCTTTGTGATTGGAATGAAAACTGACCTTTACCAGTCCTGTGGCCATGCTGAGCTTTCCAAGTTTACTGGCATACTGAATGCAGCATGTAACAGCATCAACTCTTAGGATTTTAAATAGCTCAGCTTGGATTCTACCACCTTCACTAACTTTGCTTGTAGTAATGCTTCCTACAGCCCACTTGACTTCACACTCCAGTATGTCTGGCTCTAGGAGAGTGCCCACACAATTGTGGTTATCCGGTCATTAAGACCCTTTTTTATAGTTCTTCTGTTTATTCTTGCCACCTCTTCTTAATCTCTTTTGCTTCTGGTAGGTCCTTACTGTTTCTGTCCTTTATCATGCCTATCCTTACATGATATGTTCCCTTAATATCTCCAACTTTCTTGAAGAGATCTCTAGTCTTTCCCATTCTACTGTTTTTCTCTATTTCTTTGCATTGATCCTTTAAGAAGGTCTTCTTATCTCTCCTTGCTATTCTATGGAATTCTACATTCAGTTGGGTATATCTTTCCCTTCTGCTTTGCTTTCTGCTTCTCTTCTTTCCTCAGTTATTTGTAAAGCTGCCTCAGAAAACCATTTTTCCTTCTTGAATTTCTTGTTCTCTGAGTTGATTTTGGTTACTACCTCCTGTACAATGTTATGAACCTTCATCTATAGTTCTTCAGGCACTCTGTTCATCAGACCTAATCCCTTGAATCTATTTGTCACCTCCACTGTATAATCATAAGGGATTTGATTTAATTCATACCTGAATGGCCTAGTGATTTCCTGTACTTTCTTTTTTTTCTTTTGAAAGATAATTGCTTTATTTTTTTAATTTAAATTTATTTATTTTAATTGGAGGCTAATTACTTTACAATATTGTATTGGTTTTGCCATACATCAACATGAATCTGCCACGGGTGTACACATGTTCCAAATCCTGAACCTCCCTCCCACCTCGCTCCCCATACCATCCCTCTGGGTCATCCCAGTGAACCAGCCCCAAGCATCCTGTATCCTGCATTGAACCTAGACTGGTGATTCATTTCATATATGATATTATACATGTTTCAGTGCCATTCTCCCAAATCATCCCACCCTCTCCCTCTCCCACAGAGTCCAAAAGACTGTTCTATACATCTGTGTCTCTTTTGCTTTCTCACATACAGGGTTATCATTACCATCTTTCTAAATTCCATATATATGCATTAGTATACTGTATTGGTGTTTTTCTTTCTGGCTTACTTCACTCTGTATAATCGGCTCCAGTTTCATCCACCTCATTAGAACTGATTCAAATGTATTCTTTTTAATGGCTGAGTAATACTCCATTGTGTATATGTACCACAGCTTTCTTATCCATTCATCTGCTGATGGACATCTAGGTTGTTTCCATGTCCTGGCTATTATAAACAGTGCTGCGATGAACCTGATTTCCAGTACTTTCTTTGATTTAAGCCTGAATTTTGCAATAAAGAGCTCATGAGCTGAGCCACAGTCAGTTCCAGGTCTTGTTTTTACTGACTGTATAGAGTTTCTTCATTTTTGGCTGCAAAGAATATAATCAGTCTCATTTTGATATTGACCATCTGGTGATGTGCACGTGTAGAGTTATCTCATGGGTTGCTGGAACATGACCAGCATGTTCTCTTGACAAAACTGTAGACTTTACCCTGCTTCATTTTGTACTCCAAAGCCAAACTTGTCTATTATGCTGGGTATCTCTTGACTTCCTCCTTTAGTATCTCAATCCCCTATTGTGAAAATGACATCTTGTTTCTGGTGTTAGTTCTAGAAAGTGTTGTAGGCCTTCATAGAACTGATCAATTTCAGTATCTTAAGCGTCAGTGGTTGGGGCATAGACTTGGATTACTGTGACATTGAATTGTTTGCCTTGGAAACAAATGGAGATCATTCTGTCATTTTTGACTTGCACCAAAGTACTAAATTTTGGACTGTTTTGTTGACCATGAGGGCTACTCCATTTGACACATCCACAACTGGGCATCGTTTCCACTTTGGCCCATCTGCTTCATTCTTTCTGGAGCTATTAATAAGCGCCCTCTGCTGCTAAGTCACTTCAGTCGTGTCCGACTCTGTGCGACCCCATAGACAGCAGCCCACCAGGCTCTACCATCCCTGGGATTTTCCAGGCAGGGACTCTGGATTGGGTTGCCATTTCCTTCTCCAATGCATGAAAGTGAAAAGTGAAAAGTGAAAATGAAGTCGCTCAGTCATATCCAACTCTTAGCGACCCAATGGACTGCAGCCTACCAGGCTCCTCCATCCATGAGATTTTCCAGGCAAGAGTACTGGAGTGGGGTACCATTGCCTTCTCCAAAGCGCCCTCTGCTCTTCCCCAGTTGTGCATGCATGCACCACTATTATGCTATATGCTCCTGGGGAAGAGCAGAGGGCAGTTGCTAATAGCTCCAGAAAGAGTGAAGCAACTGGGCCAAAGTAAAAATGATGCTCAGTTGTGGATGTGTCTGGTGGTGAAAATAAATTTCAATGCTGCAAAGAACAATATTGCATAAGAACCTGAAATGTTAGGTCCATGAATCAAGATTAAATTGGATATGGTCAAGCAGGAGATGGCAAGAGTGAACCTTGACATCTTAGCAACCAGTGAAATAAAATGAATGGGAATGGGTAAATTTAACACAGATGGCCATTAGTAGTACTCTTAACTAAATTATCTCTCGAATTCCAATATATATCCAATTTACTTAACATTATTTCTTTTTCCACCAAATCATTTAACTCTTTCCATTCACACCCTGTACTTCCACCAAAGTCTGGCTGTCAGCCCAGCATGTTTCTCTACTCACTCCCTATGTGCAGCTAGTGATAAAACCCTGACTTTTTTTTTTCCTTTATCATTTCTCTCCCATGGGATCTTAGTTCCCCCACCAAGGCGGGATTGAACCTGGGTCTCCAGCATAGCAAGGTAGATTCTTAACCACTGGACCACTGGGGAAGTCCTTGTTACTTTTAATTTTTTTACCTGAACTATTTCCTTCTGGTTATGTAGATTTGACTCCTCACATATTTGTCCCTCCACTGTGCTCTATACATAATTCCATAAAGCACTCAAGCTACACTATTGTATTGTCTCTTTGCACATGTCTTCTACTATAATATGTTCATTGGAGACAAGAACAACGTTAAATTCTCTTCTGAACTCCTGATACCTAACAGAGCACCTAGTTTACAGAAAACACTAAATGTTCATTGAAAGATGGGATGGAAGAATGATGAAAAAATAAGAATGATGCAAAACTTTCTATTTATTTGATGTTATTCAATTACCTATTTGTATATTTATAAACTTAATCTTTTGGTATATTGATATTCGATTCTCTGAAGAAACTCTCCTGGTAGGTATCAGGAGTTCAGAGGTGAATTTAACCTTGTTCTTTTCTTCAATGAACATATTATAGTAGCAGAGATGTGCAAAGAGACAATACAATAGTGTAGCTTGAGTGCTTTATGAAATTATGTATAGAGCACAGTGGAGGGACAAATATGTGAGGAGTCAAATCTACATAACCAGAAGGAAATAGTTCAGGTTAAAAAAAAGCCACTAGCAGAGCGAACTAATACTGTGATATGGACCTGGTAATTCATTTTACTCTTTCAGATGTGATATGGTCCATATTAAAAATTAACCATTTTAAATCAAAAGGCATTGAAGAAAACATAATTCAAACTTCATGTTGGGTCTTCCCACTAAGTAGAGTGGACAGACACATGGATATTTTGACTGCCCAGCATCTGAATCTCTTTCCTGTGTTTCTACTATGTGTCTTGGTGGGATGCATTGCCTAATCCTACCAAAGCTCCATCAGTTCAGTTCAGTTCAGTCACTCAATCGTGTCTGACTCTTTGCGACCCCATGAATCGCAGCACACCAGGTGTCCCTGTCCATCACCAACTCCTGGAGTTCACTCAGATTCATGTTCATTGAGTCAGTGATGCCATCCAGCCATCTCATCCTCTGTCGTCCCTTTCTCCTCCTGTCCCCAATCCCTCCCAGCATCAAAGTCTTTTCCAGTGAGTCAACTCTTCGCATGAGGTGGCCAAAGTACTAGAGTTTCAGCTTTAACATCATTCCTTCCAAAGAAATCCCAGGGTTGATCTCCTTCAGAATGGACTGGTTGGATCTCCTTGCAGTCCAAGGGACTCTCAAGAGTCTTCTCCATAGAGCCCAGTTAATTTGGATTCAAGCTTCTTTCACGAATGAGATCTAGGTTTGGTCAACAAGATCAAGATACCCCTCGCATTTTACATTTGCAGGAGTGATACTAAATTCAGAGACAGCAGGATGCATTCATCTGTGCGGAAGCGACACCCATTTCCCAGGTTGGATGTCCGCTCTGGTAACAGGGGAAGCAATATCTTCACATAACCACTCCTGTGGTCTTGCCACCTGCCTGATATTCCTTGTTGCCACTTGTTTTCATTTCATTTTCTAGATTTCTGAGGAACTTCCTAAGTTAATCCATCTTGATAAAATCTTTCAGCTTCAATTGACCGGAATCAATTTTTGTTTCTTTCTGCTAACAAAATTAACTAATAACTATTGATGAATTTTACTTATGTGGAACTGTTTAAGTAGAAGACTATGTGCTAGTATGCCTCTAATTTAAAATGAATGTATTTAATTCACTAAATACATTGAGCAGAGTTATTCCCAGTAACAAATATAGAAGCAAAATGTTCTTCTAACACAACACCAGGGAGCAGACTGTGGGTAAATGACATAAGTAATTTATGGACAATAACCATTGCTTTGCCTTCAGATATTTCTTTATCTCTTTTGCATGCGATTCCCCAGGTGCCATCTGAAAAGGGAGTAGTAGGCAGCTAATGAAGGTGTTCTCTGTGGTATTATAAGCAGTCTCAAGAATAAGGAATGGAGCAATTGTCTGCAATCATAACCAGATGTTGTAAAGCTCTACAAGCTTTAATGGCTGTTGTTTCAATACAGCTTTTTAGGAGGAAAAAAATCAATAACACTAAAATAAATTATCTATGGGAAGCATTTACTCACCATTTTTCATGAGAAAATTACTGCACAGAGACATAATTGTACTCTTTGGATGTAGTTTGAAAGTTGAAAACCTAAAGGATTATGTTTATACTTGCATGTTTGGCTTTTGTGAGAAGTTTTATGAATTATCACTGGGGCATCTATAGAGTGTTCACGAGTGAAAACTGTGCATCATGTTAGACTTCAAGCCACTTAAAATATGTGAAGGAAAACTACATCCTGTTTAGTTGAAATCATGTAGTACTAAATGGAGCAGATGTGGGGTCTCAAGATTTGAATATGTCAAAACTGTAGATCTCTTTGCTCTCTTAAATTGGACTTCTGGTGGCTTCAAGAAGAGTGAGCAATATGTGTGCAAAGCCATCTAGATGTTTTCCTCCTACTCATACACTGGATTCATGGACAGTGCAGTGTGTAAATTAACTAGGAGATGCTGGCACCTTAGCATCTCATTTTGACAGTGAAATCTTTTAGTCTCTACCAGAATCCCAAAGGGTGACCCTTCAAGTGCAAACATCAGTCACTTGGGCTGCTTATTAAAAGTGTAGATTCTTTGGTCCCACCCTACACACTCATTTTAGGACCCCATAGAAGTACATGTGTCTGTGATACTATACTCTCTAGCATCAATCATTGATAACATCCTTCTCTCCTTCTAAATACCTTCCCTAGGACCAGAGTTGGATTTCCCTCATAGCTGCATTGGTAAAGAATCTGCCTGCAGTGCAGCAGACCCAGGTTCGATCCCTGGGTTGGGAAGATCCCCTGGAGAAGGAAATAGCAACACACTCCAGTATCTTTGGCTGGAAAATCCCATGGAGAGAGGAGCCTGGTGGGCTTCAGTCCATGGGGTCACAAAGACTCAGGCATGACTGAGCGACTAACACTTCACTTTCACTTCAGGACCAGAGTTAATTCTAATTAAAATGTGAATAAGTACAGCTGTATTAATATATGTAGAACCTTCTTTCCTGCCTGGTCCCCTCTGTTCCCAACCCATTTGGGAAGCATTTCTTAGCCACTTCACTGTGTTTTTTTACACAATCCACTATCTGGGGCTTTCTCCTAATGCTATATGCTTTCTGTGACCCCACATACTCAGAATTTGGTCATCACATTCCTCAAACTCTATTGATCCATTAAAACAACTGTCCTAAATTTTATCCTTGTTGCCAAGTTATCCACAGCAATAAGAAATATTGACAGGTTATTCTGTAACAACATGAGAGGACTGAAGAAAATGTCATAAATAATCCTTCCATCTTGAGTAATACTTCAGCATTTAACAGACCTCCCCTGTACAGAGCACCTCATTGGCTGTCTCTTCCAAATGAGTCAATAATATAAGATTCTGCAGCTAGTATACTTTTAATAAATATTTGTTTAAAAAAAATGATGGAAATTGCAATTCAGGTTGAAGGGAATGGTAACATGATGATAAATCTATGAGAGTAATAAAGCCTCTAAAACACGAATAAGAAGTGAAGACTTATCAGTAGCAGGTAAATGATTTAACAGAAGTGATGTAAGAAATGTACTGTATTCAGTGCTCAAAAAAAGTCATTAGCCAAGTAAAACAGATATCTACTGCCTGAATGAGGGTGTGGATGGTGGGGAATATAGTGTGTGGTGTGTGAGTGGTGCATCAGGGCAGGACAATTTAAAAATACACCTAAAAGGAACTTAGATAAGAATTCACTTGTTATACCAAAAGGGATTCTAGATGGAGGAAACAGACGAACAAAGACAGAAATGGGAAAAGGCTGAACTTGGACATGAGTTTAGTCGCTAAGTTGGGTCCAACTCCTTGTGACCCCAAGGACTGTAGCCCACCAGGCTCCTCTGTCTATGGGATTCTTCAGGCAAATTCTAGAGTGGGTTGCCATTTCCTCCTCCAGGGGGTCTTCCTGACCCAGAAATGGAACTCATGTCTCCTTTGTCTCCTGCATTGGAGGGCAGATTCTTTACCACTGAGCCACCTGGGAAGCCTGAACTTGGATATGTAGAGGTCTAAACTAGAGACGGAAAGAAGAGAATTGGCATTGGAATCATTGGGGAAAAGGAATCTAAAAGGAATTGAATAGGGACTTCCCTGGTGGTCCAATGGTTAAGAACCCACCTGCTACTGCAGAGGACACTGGTTCAATTCCTGGTCAGGGAACTAAGATTCCATATGCTGTGGAGCAACTAGGTCCGCATGCCACAACTACCAAATCCTGTGTGCCTAGAACCTGTGCAACAAGACCAAGAAGAAATGTCACCACAATGAGAAAGCCTCATCCCACGAGGAAGAGTAGGCCCTACTCACCACTGCAGTTAGAGAAATCCTGCATGCAGCAATGAAGTCTCAGCAGACTCAAAAATAAATAAATGAATAAATGAAAGAAAATAAAAGGAATTGACTACAGCTGTAGACATGTGTGTGGGAGGGGAGGGGGACTCTGCTTTCAAGTCCAGTTGATGCCAAATAGGTTGGTAGTTTGAGTGTGATAATAGGACTCATCTTTCAAAATATCTTGAAAACTGTTTTCCCTAAAAGTCCTGTACAGGTAGATTTTGGTTGTCTTATTGTACACATCCTATGCATTAGTGAAAACACAGTTCCTCTTTTCCATCCTTCTGTTATTTGCTGAAAGCACCCATGTGATGATTATCTTATTACTAGAATAACCCAAATAAGATTCTCAGGAAATGGAGAAAGGGTATTTGAAAAATGCAGTTTCCTTTTCCTTTGAAATGGGAAGTCTAACATTCTTAATGATGCCAGAAACCACAGACCCTTAATTTGATTTCTTTCTGCCACAGATAAAGACCATCATGATTGTTTTGCTGCTTTAGTGAAGGAGAATTACCCATAGGCAAGAAACTGTAGGGGGAAAAGTCAAGAGAAACATTAAAGTTATTTTAGATAAACAGAGTCAAACCACATTTGGGAGGACCAGTCATTTTCCAGGAGGCATTTACTGTTAAAGTGATAGGGTCTGTTAATCCAATAATATTTAGGGAGAAAGTGTAACATCTTTTAATTTAAATAGATGTCCATATCAATTCATTTATCATTTTGTATATTTTTGATACTTGGATTTTTAAAAATATATATGCAAATAAATTCTTCCTTTATATTAAACTTATCTTTTGGATCTCTGATAAATTGTCTCATATCCATTTGGATTCAGTTACATTTCTTTAAGGATTATACTATTTTTTTCTGGAGAGTTTGGAATGAACCAATCATACCTGATATCTTGGAGAAGAGAGGTGGATCCTCCATATCAGCCACCTGGCCTCCCTCATTCCAATTTAAACACATCTGTGTCCTGTTGGCCGGCTTATCTCCCTACTTCATTGGCTCTGCATAAAGAGATCAAGTTCCCTCTAGGACTGAGAAGAGATTGTTATCAAAGTATGCAAAATTTTAGGTCCTAAGTTGTATGTGAAACCAGAAATTTGATTTTGTTTCCCGTAACACAGTTAATCATGTCTTATAAACTCAGCAAGAACACATAATAAAAACAAGATAGCAAATAATCTACACAGAATGTTAGCACTTGTAATCTTCAAGGCTTTCAACGGACACAAAAGTAAACTAAGTCTTTTAGTAATATTTCTACTTCTCACTATAATTAAAGTGAACTCTTTACTTCAAAGAGTAAGGAAACAAATTCAATGAGTCAACAGTGATACCAATTAAGTTTCTATAATGCTTTAGAATTGTCAAAGTATTTTTTTAAGATTTTAAACTTATTTAATTTTCAAAACACAAAATCTAGGAAAGGTATGACAGATACTATTTCCTTTTGATGCATGTCATAGCTGAGCTGGTAAATGGCTAGGTTTAAGTCTGAAAGCTATTAATCACTTCAGTGGTCAGTGTGTCAAAAGAGTGCGTTGAGTAGCATATCCTGATTTTTATATAGAAATTCAGAATAGGACTGACACTAATGTAAAAATTTATGAATATATTTCAACAGTAGATCTGATTAATATAGTCTAAGTTTTGTAAAATATCATAAGATAGTAAATGCTTTAATTTAAAAAATATATGATTTTATATGCATTTATAGTTATTACAAAATATTGGCTATATTCCCCTGTTGTATATTACATCCTTGTAAATAGTGAATAGTTTTATTTTGATAATAAAAATACAGCATAAAATCATAAAACAATAATGTTAGGCAATTTCTTTTCAAACTTTATTACAAAATGCTTTGCAAATTGGAAAACTGGAAATCAAGATGAAATCTTAATGACTAAAAGGTGTATACTGAATTAATGTTAAGGAATTGAACAGTAAATGTTAACAGGATAGATGGATTTAAGTATTTATTCTTAAATGGGAAAAAGTAAGATAAACAAGGAAGAAAATACTTATTATTATATATTTTAGAAGAAAACAATGCAGTAACTTCATTAAAACTTTTAACCGTCTCCAACAATTTAAAATGTCTATCATTTGTAATACCCTAAATATAAAAATCTGCCTGAAGCTAACAATTCATAAAAAGCTTGAGCAAAATCCTTCATATTTTAAAATTATGATATATTTTAGTACTTCTTAGTTTAAGCATGGAAAATTATTATCATAATAGATGACTTGCCTAAAGTCACTTGTATCTTTCCATTGGAGCTTTTGAGTAAAAAGAATGAATAAAACTTGGATTGGAAATGTGCTACTGTTTTATGAGAACACTAGAAGAAAAAAATTCAGAAGTTGATATGAGACTTCATGAAAGCTTCAAAAAAGCTTCATGATCAAGAGCACCAAGGCACCTTGTTAATATAAAAAGGCACATACATATTGCAAGCAAATAATACAGAGAATGATTTTGGTATCAACTTCCAATTCTTTCTGTCTAAGGTGACTTCAGTATATTTAGCAGAAGTGTATCTCCACATCTCCTCAGATGTCTCTTCTTCCATGATTCTAATTCTGAATTTCAGTGTCCCCAAATGACCTTCACTGAAATGCACAATTACTTGGATAGTGCTAGCATAGCAATTTCAAGGAAATTGTGTCTCTCACTGAATTTTCATAAAGTTCACAGTTTAAATGTATCATGTTTAATTCTTCTTTTGCCTTTAATTTTCTCTTTACTTTTCTGAGAAATATAACTTCAGGAGGACATATAACTTAACTCCTTCACAGTGTATTATCTGCAAAAATGTCTACAGAGATCTTATCCCAGGAACTATAGAGAGACTACCATGCCTTTCAGTAAAAAGAGCCTCTTAACCCCCATCCTCCTCACCTCACTATACTACAAGAGTCCTAAGAGACCTCATTATCTCCCATGCTGCACTCAGGAACACCTATCCATCTTGAAGAGCATCTTCCCATCATCTCTTGATAACTAGCACAGTAATATGTAAGGAAAGGAAGTAGCCTTTTAAGCAAGGCTTTGGTCAGTCTAAAGAAGTGAAGAATAAAATTTTAGGCATTGTGGCATGGTGAGTGGAAAATACTGATGAAAGAAAGGGAAAGCATTGTCACAAGTGGGTCGCTTTCCATTCTTTCACTAGACACCATTTTTAGAAAAACGTTCCTGGTTTTCATGGCTTTGCCTTACTAGCTATATTTCCTCATAGAGATATGAAAAGGAATATGACAGTCACTGATCTCATCCAGCCATTCAAGTTCTTTTCCTTCTAGACATAGACAAGATTAAACATTCTTACTTCTTAAATTAGAAGGAATTGTGTGACTTACCTTGACCCCAAAACTATGATCAGAAGTGTCATGAATCACTTTCAAGCAGATAACTTAAGAATACATACAGAGTGAAGTAAGTCAGAAAGAGAAAAACAAATACTGTATTTTAACATATATATGTGGAATCTAGAAAAATGGTAGTTCAGTTCAGTTCAGTCGCTCAGTCGTGTCCGACTCTTTGTGACCTCATGAATCGCAGCACGCCAGGCCTCCTGTCCATCACCAACTCCCAGAAAAATGGTAGAGATGAACCTATTTCCAGTGATGCAGATGTGAGAATGGATATGTGGACACAGATGGGAAAGGGGGGGAAGGTGGGACAAATTAGGAGATTAGGATTGACGTATATACACTACCATATGTGAAACAGCAGCTTAGTGTTCTGTGAAGACCTAGATGGGGGGAGGGTAGGAGAGATGTTCTAGAGGCAGGGGATACACGTATACATATAACTGATACACTTTATTGTACAACAGAAACTAACAACATTGTAAAGCAATTATACTCCAATTAAAAAAAAAAGGAGTAAGCACACCAGTCACCATACTCCCTTTTACCATCTTTCCAATCTTGGAAATGCAGAGTTATAGGGCCCCTTAGCCTGGGTGCCTAAGTGTGGGCGATACATGGCAAGACTCCCTCCCCAGATAACTCATGAAAAACAAATAGCAAAAATATACCTTTATTGTTTTAAGCCAATGATATGCTGGAGTGGTTTGTCATTACAATAAAAACTATCCTATCTCGACAAGTGTAAGAATCAAGTTGAATATAATGTAAAACTACTTCGAAGGCTTTTAAGTTCACATAGACATGTGCTATCATTTCCACAAGAGATGCCTACTGTCATTCATAAAACAGGCTCTAAGTTTCATCAGCTCTTTGTAAGCAATTTTTTAAAGTTTAGTCTTGATATTTGTACTTTATCAATCAAGAGTTTTGCTACTAAACATTGAAATATTGATGAACAAAGAATTCTGGAGGCTGCCTAAGTAGCTCCTTTTATCATACTTTTTGTTGTTGTAACTGGTTTATAACATTTTGTAAGTTTCATGTCTCAGTTCAGTTCAGTCGCTCAGTCATGTCTGACTCTTTGCGACCCCATGAATCGCAGCACGCCAGGCCTCCCTGTCCATCACCAACTTCCGGACTTCACTCAGACTCACGTCCATCGAGTCAGTGATGCCATCCAGCCATCTCATCCTCTGTCATCCCCTTCTCCTCCTGCCCCCAATCCCTCCCAGCATCAGAGTCTTTTCCAATGAGTCAACTCTTCGCATGAGGTGGCCAAAGTACAGCTTTAGCATCATTCCTTCCAAAGAAATCCCAGGGTTGATCTCCTTCAGAATGGACTGGTTGGATCTCCTCAAAGTCCAAGGGACTCTCAAGAGTCTTCTCCAGCATCACAAAAGCATCAATTCTTCGGCACTCAGCCTTTTTCACAGTCCAACTCTCACATCCATACATGACTACAGGAAAAACCATAGCCTTGACTAGACGGACCTTAGTCGGCAAAGTAATGTCTCTGCTTTTGAATATACTATCTAGGTTGGTCATAACTTTTCTTCCAAGGAGTAAGCATCTTTTAATTTCATGGCTGCAATCACCATCTGCAGTGATTTTGGAGCTCCCCAAAATAAAGTCTGACACTGTTTCCCCGTCTATTTACCATGGAGTGATGGGACCAGATGCCATGATATTCGTTTTCTGAATGTTGAGCTTTAAGCCAACTCTTTCACTCTCCTCTTTCACTTTCATCAAGAGGCTTTTTAGCTCCTCTTCACTTTCTGCCATAAGGGTGGTGTCATCTGCATATCTGAGGTGATTGATATTTCTCCCGGCAATCTTGATTCCAGCTTGTGTTTCTTCCAGTCCAGCGTTTCTCATGATGTACTCTGCATAGAAGTTAAATAAGCAGGGTGACAATATACAGCCTTGACGTACTCGTTTTCCTATTTGAAACCAGTCTGTTGTTCCATGTCCAGTTCTAACTGTTGCTTCCTGACCTGCATACAGATTCCTTAAGAGGCAGGTTAGGTGGTCTGGTATTCCCATCTCTTGAAGAATTTTCCACAGTTGATTGTGATCCACACAGTCAAAGGGTTTGGCATAGTCAATAAAGCAGAAATAGATGTTTTTCTGGAACTCTCTTGCTTTTTCCATGATTCAGCAGATGTTGGCAATTTGATCTCTGGTTCCTCTGCCTTTTCTAAAACCAGCTTCAACACCAGGGAGTTCACAGTTCACGTATTGCTGAAGTCTGGCTTGGAGAATTTTGAGCATTACTTTACTAGCATGTGAGATGAGTGCAATTGTGCAGTAGTTTGAGTATTCTTTGGCATTGCCTTTCTTTGAAATTGGAATGAAAACTGACCTTTTCATGTCTACAACAAAATATTTCTACTTTTGTATCCATTACAGCATGCTCACCACCAAAAATTAGTTCCATTCATTATTATACTCTTTATCTCTTTTAACCATTTTGCCCCTCCTCTACCTCTTCCCCTTTGGTAACCACTACTCTGAACTCTATTCCCAAGTTTGTTTGGTTTGGTTTGCTTTGTTCATTTGTTTTGCTTTTTTGCTTTTTATATTCTATATATGAGTGAAATCATATGCTATTTGTCTTTGCCTGACTTACTTCATTTAGTATAACACCCTCAAGACCCATCCATGTTGTCCCAAATGGCAAGATTTCATTTTTTGTGGCTGAGTAATATTCCATGCCTTGTATATACCATTATTTCTTTATCCATTCATCTGCCATTAGACACTTAGATTGCTTCCACATCTTGGCTTTTGTATATAATAATGTTATGAACATACAGATGCATATTTATTTTCAAATTAGTGGGGTTTTTTATTCCGTAGATAAAGAGCCAAAAGTGGAATAGCTGGATCATAGGGCATTTTATTATTTATTTATTTTTAAAAATTTCAAATGGGACATCTTACCATTTTAAAGAGAAACAGATAAAACAATTTGGTGGAGAGTGGATGGTTCCAAGATAACGGGATCATCCAAATTTTCCACCCCAGGGTTCCATCAAGATTCATTAACAGAGCAAGAAGTTGCAGACAGCTTTGCAGGCCATCCTGAGAATCCAAGGCCATTTGGACCTCATGTGTGTTTTTGTCCCATCTCATTGCCTTCAGGTTTTTTGCCTGGTTACACAATGTGGGTCCTGATTAGGTTGAAACAGAGTTTAGAGTAAAAAGTGGTTTTAGTGGATTTCAGGACTACAGTTCTAAGCTATATTTAGAGTCCCAGATAAAAGCTATGTGGAAACCTAGAATAGGTAAGAGTTGGGTAACTTCATATGATTGAGAATCTAATTTTAAAAAATCCTTAAAATCCATGTTGAAAGCAATGAAAGGCCGTAAGATATTTTTCCAGTATGTGCTTCTGAAAGGCTAGTATTTTTCCTTTCTTCTCCTTTTGTTATATTTTTCTCCATGTAATTTAATTCCATCCTTCTGCTCCATTAACCTTCAAGGAAGCTATATAACAGGTGCTAGACTGAGGCAATGTCAGAGTCCAACAAAGACACGTTAAGTAATTAACAAACATATAAAATTTGTTAACAATTCATCTATGCATTAAACATTTTGAAAAAGGACTGTTAGTAATTAGTGATGTTTAATGTTCAGTATACAAGGAAAATGACAGTTTTAACTGCCACCTTGAAAATAAGCAGTATATTTATTGATCTGAACTTTAAAGTGAACTTCTAACCTAGTTAGAGTAACTGTTTTGACTCAGCCTATAATGTTTTCCTATCATTATTTGATGTTTTTAATGAAACCTCTTATATCCTAATAGTAAGTGGTACCTAAACTGTAAGTAGGCTTTTTTCCCCTAAAAATGATCCCTAACATATGGATATCTTAATTTACACAATAGCTCCTGTGCATAGAATAAGGTAGTCAATAAAAGCCTTCAAGGTCTTGTCAGAAAAGCAGTCACTCATTTTCCTTAACCATACTCTGCTTAATTTGTAAGAAAAAAGTTATTCTGTTTGCTATTTCTTCTCCAAGAGAGATTAGTATAGCACATGGGCATCCTATTTCTGGTTTTTTTAAGGACAGTATTATGATCTCTTAGGCTTAACAAGCAGTGTTTTTTAAGCTTGGGCAAGCAATAAAAGCACTCCTTCAGTGGGGTAACCTGGGAGTCCAGAGAGTTCAGTTATCTTCACCTCAGAGGCATTCTGCCCAATCTGAAGTAAAATGTGAATTAAGAGAATAGAATTGATAGGCTAAAGCAGGAGCAAGATACACATGAGATACTCAGCTAACAAAATCAGTAGGAGAAAATGTTTACACGTTTTAATATGCTTAGTGTTTTATTTTTGTTTCTCATAGTACAACTGAGGGTGTAGAAGGTATCTGCTCAAACATAGCCATCTGGCTTGGAAAATCTAGTTAAAATAAACATAAAATTCACAATCAGTGTATCGATATCAACACACACACACACACACACTTATATAGGAAGATTGGTGTAGCTTTATTTTCTCTTGTAAAGTATAAAATCCTAAACTCTTTAGATCCAATAAGCTGATAGTTTTTGACTTCAAACTTCCAGTTGACTGCCCTTCCTGAAATAGCCTTGTGCTTCTTTAATCTTTAAGCAGCTTGTGTTTTGCTTAGCTAGTCATCCCAGTTTTTTCCTCTTCTCCATTTTTGCTGAAAGGAAAATTGAGATGCAGCCAAGCTCAATGATTCAGGGGACTTGGGGAGAAATGTTATCACAAAAAATAGTCATTCTACTTCTTCAAAGAAACCAC
Organism: Oryx dammah; assembly: GCF_014754425.2. Taxonomy (NCBI): domain Eukaryota; kingdom Metazoa; phylum Chordata; class Mammalia; order Artiodactyla; family Bovidae; genus Oryx; species Oryx dammah. Next base: position 28,003,753 of record NW_024070210.1, read on the forward strand.
TGGTGGTTCATTTCAGTGTGTGTCCAAGTTGCTATTGTCTGGCTTGTCAAAATCATCTGTATTTTGAGATGAAAAAGCTTCCAAGTTGTGTACGTAGTAAACTTGTCTAGCTAAGAAAAGAAAGTAAAGTTGATCATGACAAGAAAGTCAGAAGGCCATCATGAAAAAGGATTACAATTCCTGAAAAGCTAAGGTATCAAGCTAAAGAGATTGGAGATACTGACAAGCCTCATCACCATTCACTGGCAGAATTTTACTTGCTAATTCACTGGTTTTTCCCCAAAAAATGATATTTCCCTGCTCTAATAATGAGAATACTGTAAGCTTTAAACAGTGAGGTATCAATGTTAATAATAAGATTTTTGAAAATAATCAAGTTGCAAATGCAACCTAGAAGCTATCATAAACTTGATGAAACATACTGTATTTTTATTGGCTGTTGATATAGTAGGTAGGTCTGAGAAACGTCATTTTTAAGTATATTATGTGATTACAGCAATTAACTATCTTCTGTGTTTAAGACAAAATGCAAGCTACTGTATGCTTCATTATATGTACAAGTAAATCCCCACAGAAATAATATAAAAGCTGGAAAGTTTACCAACGCATTCACAATCAGCATTGATTCAATAGTGGCATTAACTCAACCTCAGAATCAAAATTTACTTTTCAAATAATTCTTGAAAGCAAGGCCAGAAAAGAATCTGAAAAGAGAGGACAAGAAACTCTGTGAAGTAAGTCTACAAAACTTAATTCAGTGTAATGGTTCAGGAAAGTATTACTGATTATGATTGAATTTCTTCAAGCTTAATCACAATCATTTTACAAACAGTAGATAGAAACACCTGTTATTTACACTGATAAATAATTATCATTATGTTGTAGATAATAACTGTTCACTTACCCTCTGAGCCTTATTTTCCTCATCTATGAAGTGGGTAATGTAATAATCCCTATTCCATAGAATTATGTGAGGACTGACTAAAGTAAGGCACGTAAAGCAATACATGCGTGCTAAATTGCTTCAGTCGTGTCAGAGTCGTTGTGATCCTTTGGATTATAGCCCGCCAGGCTTCTCTGTACATAGGATTTTCCAGGCAAGAATATTGGAGTGGGCTGCCATGCCCTCCTCCAGGGAATCTTCCTGACCCAGGGATCAAACCCAGGTCTCTTGCTTCACCTGCACTGACAAGCAAGTTCTTTACTCCTAGTGCCACCTGGGAAGCCCCATGTAAAGCGATAAGTCAAGTGGATTGGCCATAGATATTATTTAAAAATGCAGTCCAAATCATTTTTATGTCTTTCTAATTGTGCTGAGAATAAAATCCAAACATACTATCAAGGTTTCTTAGGCTGTAAACACCTGAGACTCACCTACATATCTCTCTTTATCATATACTATATTCCCTTTGTTCCACATATGCCAGCCACATGTGCTGGCCTTCTTTTGGAAGCTTAAACACACCAAAGAAATTCTCAGTTCAGGACCGTTTCCCCTCTTGCTGCCTTTTCCTGGAATGACCATCCTCTAGGCTTCTGAGGTGTCCCCCTTTCATCAGTCAGCTCTCAATTCAATGGCTGCATTCTCTAAGAGGTCTTCCCTGACCAGCAGGTCTAAAGCTGTTCAGCCCCTCCTCCAGGCTCATTCATCTCTGTCTCACTAACCTCGCTTATTTCCTTATAGGTTTCAGCCGTTGTTAAAAAGGTAACTTTTAGAAAAAGTTAAAATCACAAGCCTCAAGAAGACATAAAACTAAACAAAGATTCCCTGCCACTCCTTAACTAACATCATACAAATCTGTGGATTAGACAAACTTGTAGATAAGGGATATTGAAATGAATGTGCAAATAGAGACAAAATAGGCCTTTTTTTTGCAGGGAGTGGAGGAGAGTGGAGAGAGATGGAGAAGAGAATGTACTTCTAGACAGGACAGAATTTGCAAGTGTACAAAGTTTATTCTATATTGCCTATCAGTTGTCTACAACTTATGGAACTGTAGAATTGCTGAAAGATGAATGACTAAAAGCAGATAAACTAGAGGGTTATCCTCCTGACAGTGCATCATTTTCAACTAAAGCACAAATGTTTTCTACACTATATATATATATATATATATAATATGCATATATTATATATATACTATTATTTATCTGGCTGTCTTGAGTCTTAGTTGTGGCACAGAGTTCTTCTTTGCATCATGTGAGATCTTTCATAGTGGCAGGCAGACTCTCTAGTTTAGCCCGTGGGTTCAGTAGTTGCAGCAGGCAGATTTAGTTGCTCTGCAGCGTGTGGGATCTTAGTTCCCCCACCAGGGCTTGAATCTACATCCCCTGCATTTCATGGTAGATTCTTAACCACTAGACCACCATGACGGAGAAGGCAATGGCACCCCACTTCAGTACTCTTGCCTGGAAAATCCCATGGACGGAGGAGCCTGGTAGGCTGCAGTCCATGGGGTCGCTGAGAGTTGGACACGTCTCAGTGACTTCACTTTCACTTTTCACTTTCATGCATTGGAGAAGGAAATGGCAGCCCACTCCAGTGTTCTTGCCTGGAGAATCCCAGGGACAGCAGAGCCTGGTGGGATGCCGTCTATGGGGTCGCACAGAGTTGGACACGACTGAAGTGACTTAGCAGCAGCAGCAGCAGACCACCATGAAAGTTCCATACTTGATATGTTAATTCATTTATTCATTTACTTATTTTCTTTTTAATCCACTTACCTGTTTATTAAAATCTGCCCTCATTGCAAACTTCCTGAGAGCAGAGATTTTGATTTGTACACTGATAAATCCCAAATGCCTAGAACTATGCCTGACATATATATGCTACAAATACAGGACTTAAAAAAGGAAATACTTGATTTATGGTTGTTTTCACTGCTTTATAGGTACTGTTTTCACCTTTCTTGAAATTTGTACAATCTTGTTCACATTTTTATCCTCTTCCGCTTCCCCTGCTAACTTTGAGTATCCTTATAGAAACATGGAAATTTAAAGCTGAGGAGGAAACTCAAAAATCGATAAACTTCAAAACACTGTTTCATGCATGGATAACAAAATTGTTGTTACAGTGACTTACCAAATGTTGTTAGCAGAGCCAGGGCTAGATCCTGCTGTCATCCTGATACTCATCCCAGGGTTCTTCCCCAAACAAGATTTTCTTAAATATGAGTAATAGAGTAATTCCTTTAAATTAAAAGTCTAACTCAGAGAAGCACTGACTTAACAGCTCAAAGTATCAAAATATCTTTCATTTGGGCATTACCACCTGAGAAATCAAGTTTATAACTGATTAAATATTAATTTAGGTTATCATCCAAATAAGAACTACAGATTAAAAATCCTCTTCTCAAAAATTCTCAGGAATATATGCATGGATTCAATGTGAAAAAAACAGAACCCAGTTATGACCCTCCAGCCAATCTCATATCACAGATTTGCAACTTTTTTTCACTATCATTACCTTAAAATTGATTCTAATTCTACAAATGTCTATAGTAATTTATATTGAAAACAAGGTACAGTTAAACAGCAAATATAAAAATTAAGTTACATCCATTATATAGAGTTGCAGTTGGGATACACAGGCCTGAGAATCAGGAGAGCTGATGATGGTATAAATTCCAGTCCAGAATGGTAGGCTCAAGAAGAGCTGATGTTTCAGTCCAAGTCCAACATGAGAAAAGACTGATATCCCAGTGCAATCAGTTAATCAGAAAGAACTCTCTCCTCTCATGGGAGGATGAGCCTTTTTGTTTCATTCAGTCCTTCACCTGTTTGGATTCGGGTCTCCCACTTTAAGTAGGACAATCTCCTTTACTCATTCTACTGATTCAAATGATAATCTCATCCAAAAACATCCTCACAGGCAACTAGGACAATGCTTGATGAAATATCTGCACACTCCAAGTCCCAATCAAGTTGACATACAAAATTTACCAACATGATTTGTAATTTGCAATTTAGTTGCTATAAAAATTTAAAAGGTTTGAAAGAAGAGTTCATTTCAGAAAAGAAGCTATTTCCCTCATTTATGCTTCAATGCTATTGCTCACTCATATGATATTTATTGAACAGTTACATGGGAGAGATGCCACTTGAAGACTGGGATTTCAGCACAAAGTCCCACTCCTATAGAGAAAGTGTGCTCTGGTGGTATAGGCAGCACCTGGACCACAGAATCACGCAGCACTCCTCCCTGCTGTCCCGCTAAGAGGCTGGCCTGGGTATCTCCATTCCCAAACTTTCCACAGCTCTTTACCTGTCATCTCTCTTGCTTGCCAATGCTCCTAGCAGATTGGACATTGCATTCCTTCTCTGTTCACCCATTTCAGATATTTATTAAGAAAGCTGGTGATTATTGGCTCAGTCTTCAGCCAAGCCTTTTAATGTTCATCTTTCCTGTCTATTATGCCTACCAGGCCATGTCCACATCTTGCTGTCAACCTTCACTGCACCTGGACTGCAAGGACCCTCATAGTAGTCACTGTGGAAACCACCACACGTAGAACCTGTGTTGTCCTCAGTACCAATTCTATAGCTTTTCTATTTTGGGAAGGCCCTGTATCACATGCCCACAGACATCATCACATTTTCACATCCTAGGATCCTTCAAGTTTGGGAGTTATGATTCCCATTTTGCATACAAGACAATGAAAACTTTAAGAGATTAAAAAATCTTCAAGGACATACATCTCAGAAATGATGTACCCAGAATTTAAATTCACACAGTACAGTTCTGGATTGAAATTCTTCGAGCCATGTTATTCTGTCTGCTCTGAGACACCCTCCAGCTCTCATTGCTCCCCTTGGACTCTTCCTTCCACCTCTGTTTCCTTTTTCTATGTTTGCCTTCAGTCTCTTCTATTAACTCTTTCCTGATTTTAAATCTGCTCAGTTGTCTCTAACCTGGAGGGACAGTCCTAAGTTAAGCAAGTAAACAAACAACAAAAAAAAACCACACACACACAATGCATGTTTCTATTTGTTCAGGACAACTTTCAGTGAGGCACTGAGTCCTGCCAACTATCAGCCTACTTCTCTTCCTTCATGCCAACTTACAGAAAAGCAGCCAATTTCTACTTAAAAAAAAGCACATCTTTATTTCTCTCAAATCTTGAATCGAGTTTACATTACTCTCACTCCATTAGAATTGTGTCTTTTCATATCCTAGGGTGTTCACACTGCCAAATTGAATGGCTTTTTCTGAGCCCTTATTCTATATTCTCTTAACATTCTCTTGGTTCTGTGGACCTCAGAGTCATTTGGAATATTTCAGCATAGGTTGAATCTCTAAATAGAGCAGTGGTTCTCAACTGGGTAGAGGCCAGGGGAGGGAAATATTGTCCCCATGGGACATTTGGAAGTGTCCACAGTTATTTTATTTTATTTATTTATTTTTGATGGACATGCTGAGGAGGAAAACTACTGGCCTCTAGTGGGTAGAGGCCAGGGATGCTGCTAAATCTTTGTAAGTCACAGACAGCCCCTCATTACAAAGGATTATCCAGCTTAAAAGTTAACAGTGCTAACGTTGAGAAATCTTTAGACTGAGCAAAGGGAAAGATGATTTTTGAATTTTTCTGTGGTTCAAACTCCAGGCAGATCCACCTGGTTAAAACTGTCATAATTGGGTTATAGAAATGTTTATTCAACTTTTATTTTCTACCTTGGCGTCTGGCACAGACAAAATGATAAATGCAGCAGGCAGCATGTCATGCCCAACCTCTGGGTGTGTGTTAGACTATAACAGCAAGTACTGCCTGCCAGCTGCAAATTCCTAAGAGGTTTTCAACATGGATGCGTTTCAGAGTTTACCCATGTGCCATGATATTCAGGTCAGCCACAGTGTTCCCATTAGTGGGGCTCAAAATTCAGCTTCATGAAACTAGTAACAGAGTATTTTCCAGAGTCTTGTTCTCCATATTTTCCCTCATTTCTGACTAGATTTGCAAGAGCTTCCATTTTCTGGTCATCACTGGTCAAGCACAGAGAGGTTTTAGAAGGAAAACTTAAAACTTAACAAGATTATAAACTTAAAAACAAGATTACATTACAAACTTACAAACTTAAAAACAAGATTATATTACATTATGGAATATCTGAAAAATACTCAATAAAGCACAGAAAAAATTCCTGACACAAAAATTGCAAATGTCCAATACAGTTGTTGATTTTCAGCAAGCGTTTGTTGAATAAACTACCATCTTTCCATTCTGACTCCATAGATTGTAACCATCAAATCCCCACCCTGAATCCATGATCCTCTTCAGTTCCAGGACCTCTTCAATTAGATCACAGCCTGGCTCCAACTGACCTTCAAGTTTTATTTCTCAATAATTTTGCCTATGAACCCCTACTGTATTTAAGCCAATATAGTTAAAGTTTCAAAAATACTCTGTGCTCACAAGTCTCTTTAAACTACAAGACTTCTACAATACGAAGAAAAAACTTCTGAAAATGTAGATTCTATTCAATGAAGCCCAATAGTTTTATCTTTATAGTAATATTGTAGTATTAAATTTTTAGAATAAGATTGTTTTTATAAAATGGAAATAAAAGAACAAAGTTGAGCTTTATTCAAGGAAAAAACCACAATATAAAAATTAGACTCCTATCCAGGGAGCTGATGCTAGAACATGTGAAGTTTTGTCTCTGTAGCAAAATGTCAAAATATGTTAACCACCCTTTTCTTTACCAACTCCATAGATATCAAACAAATCCTGCAGCACACAAAGCATTTAACGATCTCCATTTTCATTATAACATCACCAACAATTAGAATCTAATACTACCAAGTTGATTTATATGTGTCATATTTAATAATAAATAGTCCCTTGGACTGCAAGGAGATCCAACCAGTCCATTCTAGAGGAGATCAGTCCTGGGTGTTCTTTGGAGGGAATGATGCTGAAGCGGAAACTCCAGTACTTTGGCCACCTCATGCGAAGAGTTGACTCATTGGAAAAGACTCTGATGCTGGGAGGGATTGGGGGCAGGAGGAGAAGGGGATGACAGAGGATGAGATGGCTGGATGGCATCACTGACTCAATGGATGTGAGTCTGAGTGAACTGCAGGATTTGGTGATGGACAGGAAGGCCTGGTGTGCTGCAATTCATGGGGTCACAGAGAGTTGGACACGACTGAGCGACTGAAATGAACTGAACTGAACTGATGCTTCATAATGGCAGAAAGTGAGGAAGAACTAAAGAGCCTCTTGATGAAAGTGAAAGAGGAGAGTAAAAAATTTGGCTTAAAGCTCAACATTCAGAAAACTAAGATCATGGCATCTGGTCCCATCACTTCATGGCAAATAGATGGGAAAACAGTGGAAACAGTGGCTGACTTTATTTTGGGGTTCCAAAATCACTGCAGAAGGTGATTGCAGCCAGGAAATTAAAAGACCCTTACTCCTTGGAAGGAAAGTTATGACCAAACTAGACAGCATGTTAAAAAGCAGACATTACTTTGTCAACAAAGGTCTTTCTAGTCAAGGCTATGGTTTTTCCAGTAGTCATGTATGGATGTGAGAATTGGACTATAATGAAAGCTGAGCACTGAAGAATTGATGCTTTTGAACTGTGGTGTTGAGAAGACTCTTGAGAGTCCCTTGGACTGCAAGGAGATCCAACCAGTCCATCCTAAAGGAAATCAGTCCTGGGTGTTCATTGGAGGGACTGATGTTGAAGCTGAAACTCCAGTCCTTTGTCCACCTGATACGAAGAGCTGACTCATTTGAAAAGGCCCTGATGCTGGGAAAGATTGAGGGCAGGAGGAGAAGGGGATGACAGAGGATGAGGTGGTTAGATGGTATCACCGACTCAATGGACATAAGTTTGGGTAAACTCTGGGAGCTGGTCATGGAGTGGGAGGCCTAGTGTGCTGCGGTTCATGGAGTCACAAAGAGTCAGACACGACTGAGCAACTGAACTGATGCTTCATAACAATATCGTTCCTCTAAAGAGTCCCAAGGACGTGAGTTCTTTTTTTGCCTGTTGTTGTGGAAACTCCTTATTCTCCTAAAATCTTATTGTCTTACCCAGTTTATCATTCTTAATTTCTCATTGCTATTGTTTCTCTGCTTTCCTCTGAAATCCTCTCCCTTTCATGAAGCTCATTTCACTTCAGCTCTGGTGAAGTGGTATATCAAAGTTGTTAAGAGCATTTGGGCTTTGGAATCAGACATTTCTGGATCTTAGTCCACATGTTGACATTTACTAGTTGATACTGAGGCCTCTCATCCTCAGGCAAGATGGTTGCTGCTTCTTCAAGCATTGCATCCACACACCTGGCCTAAAGGAAAGGAAAGATCCAGAGTGAAAGTCCTTCTGGCAAGGTGCTATCTTGGAAGAGATATACTCTCCAGGGATTTTTGGTATATCTGATTGGCTAGGGGAAACTGAGGGATTAAGAAAGAAGGAGGTTATAATAATGCTCACCCTTCACTCTGCCTTGTGGGAGTTCCACAAATACTGAAGGCTTGATACAGCATCTTTATTCATTTGCTCAATTTCAGTGTATTGTCATGTATTTAAACTTATATACTCTTGGTGAGGAGAATGTATGGGCTATATTATCTAATTATAATTGAACAAAACCTCACAGCAAAGACAGTATCTTAAAATGATTTTGCAAGAAAACTATGATATGAAGACACTATTACTAATAAAATAAACTACAATATAAGGTAATTATAACACACATTTTGAGACTAAAATGATCACTATTCAAACATACCAGACTAGAAATCAGGCAAAAAATATTGAAATTGTGCAAAAGACTTAACAGTAAATTTTACCACTGTGATTTGTCTGAAAAACATTCAGAATTTGAAACATATAAGCGCCAAGCATGTAGAATATGAAAGCAAACTCTATAACTATATATAATGTTTTAATAGCAAGAAAGAATTGTGTCTTATAACAATTGGTAGTAGTAGAATTAAAAATACTTGTTCTATAAATATTTAGAAAAAAATAACCCATAAGGTTTACTCAAAGGTGGAATAGATAGTGTGAGTGAATGTGACTGTGAAAGAACAAAGTCAAGGACTTAGGCCTGAATGATTAGAAGAAAGCTGTTTCATTTCTGAGACTGGAAACACTCGGGGAGAGTCAGGTTTGAGATGAGTAGTGTTCACTTGAGGAAATGTTAGGTTTGAAGAGCCCTGATAGAATAGAGTGACGTGGAAATGTCAAGTAAGCAGTTTTATATATTTGAGAGTAAAGTTCAGGGTAGAAATTGTGCTTGAGATATACATTTGAGAATCGTTATCAAAGTGGTACTATTAAAACTCATGAGACTGAATTAAATAATTGAAAATATTTCTAAAAAAAAGAGATGTATAAAGCCAAGACCTAGCACACACTTAGAGGTCTGGGAGATGGGTAAGTATTAAGAAAGGTGACTCACAAAACAGGATGTGATATGAAAGGGCAAAGAGAATGGTATTCTGGAGGCCAAATGAAAAAGGTTATCTACTCTATCTATTAATAGTTGGCTGATAGACTGAAGAAGATGAAGACTGAGAAGTCATATTGAAATTGATGTAGAATTTTTGTGGGGCGGTGGTAGTGATGAAGAAAGCCTGCTGGGAGTTGATTTAAGAAATACTGAGAGGAGATGAAGTCAAGAAGTTACCTCTAGAATTCTGATATATTAGGAATCACAGAAATGTATAGTAGCTGCGGTAGAGTGAAGGGTCAAGGCATTTTTCTATTAATGTGGGATATATTGCTGTTTTTCAGTATCTAAGCCGTGTCTAACTCTTTGCAACCCCATGAACTACAGCATATTTGTATAACTTTGGGAATGATCCAGCAGAGAGGTCCAAATAGTAATGCAGGTAAAAAGTAACAACTGTGGAAGAATATGAAGCTGAGTGAGTACTTGGGAGGAGGTCTGGATATTATGGTCTATAAGAGAAGGAAAGGTATAGTGCATGCAGATAGGTTTGTTGATTTAACAGTTTAAGCATGTTGACATTTTCTTTTAGTTGCCTTTATCAGTGAAAAAACAAGGAATTTAAACTTGGGTGTTCATTGGAAGGACTGATGCTGAGGCTGAAACTCTAATACTTTGGCCACCTCATGCGAGGAGTTGACTCATTGGAAAAGACTCTGATGCTGGGAGGGATTGGGGGCAGGAGGAGAAGGGGATGACAGAGGATGAGATGGCTGGATGGCGTCACCGACTCAACGGGACATGAGTTTGGGTGAACTCCAGGAGTTGGTGATTGACAGGGAGGCTTGGCATGCTGCGATTCATGGGGTCGTAAAGAGTCGGACATGACTGAGCGACTGAACTGAACTGACTGAGCTTGAAATAGATAGCAGTATGTCCAGGAAAAGAGAGAACACATGAAATCACCTATTAGGAGAGTGCATGAATGAATAGACAAAGGAATTTAGGAAGAAATTTAGGTAGCACTACGGGCTTGGTCAGTAATTTATCTTGGTTGTGTGATTTCTCCTGTCATGGTCCCCTCCTCTAGTGCAGGTGTGGACTAAGAGTTGCATTTAACTAAGTGTGACAGCTATTATATGATGGTCAGCAGGAGAAGTAACAGAATGGAGAGAATGCAAGAGGATGATTAGAAAGATATACCACATAATATAAATTGGGCGAAGAAAGAAGTGAAAGAAATAGAGTTCATGAATGAAAGTGTAATAAGATTTGTGAAGATGTAGAGAAGTATTTTGATAAATGTTTTAAAACTTGGTTATGAAGGCTGTTTAGTGGGTCATAGTCAGCACTGGTTAACAATAAACACAAATGAAAGGGATGGAATTGAATACAAAATACCAGGTAGCATCACAAGGAATAAGTGCAAATATTGTTTCACAAAATATTTGTTTTAATTATATACATGTATATAGTGGATCTAATGGAAAACTGAATGAATTTCTGGCCAACCCAATACATATACATATGCTACGTTTCAATGTGTGTGTGTGTGTGTGTGTGTGTGTATATATATATATATATATATATATATATATAATCTGGTTCCTTGTCAAAGCTCTTTGGTAATCTTATTTAAGGGCTGTGCTTGATAAAGACCTGGGACATCAGCCTCATTTGTTGCTACAGCTTATAACTCTTCTGTTTTGGAAACAAAAGCAATCAGCCTTTCAACTCTATTAGGCTACAAGTTATGGGATTCGTATTCAATTTAGATTGCAGGCAAGGACAGAGAACAGCTCTCTTAGCAGTGCCCTATTTCTTTCCATCTTGGTTTTTTGACTGGTGAGGTCTAGTTTAAGTTCATATTTCTCTATCAAGACATTATTGCTGAAAATGACAAGAAAATCATCAGCATACACCAAAAGAAAAGAAAGAAATCTGGATTTCCTGCCATTTTCCCTGACACTGCAGCCTTAATAGGAACAAATCCTGTGGTTCAAGTTATAGCAGGTGAAAAATAGGCCAAATATTCCCTCACCACATAATAAAGGTAACCAATTCCCCATGACAATATGTGTGTCATCCTGCTCAAGGTCCTTATAAATCAGTTCTATATTGTAGCATCATACTTCCCCTTACCAAATTCTACTACAGGCAGGGATAGTAATCAGCCCAGTGCAGGAGAGAATACAAATATGGCTGTTTAAATAAATGAGAATTTATCTGATTTTTCATGTAACAGAATAGCCCAGGGCTGTTAAAGCAACTCCTCCTTGCTACCAACATCCCCAAATCTATCTTTCCACTTAGTTATATTTGGTTATGTATCTGTTTTCTACAGCTTTATGCCTATTCTTCTCAACTCTTCTCTGAACTGCTGGCAATGGAACTCTGCAAGCTATATTTCCCAGACTATTATGGCAGCTGTCTTCTTGTTGTTGCTGCTAAGTTGCTTCAGTCTTGTTTGACTCTGTGCAACCCCATAGACGTCAGCCCACCAGGCTCCCCCGTCCCTGGGATTCTCCAGGTAAGAACACTGGAGTGGGTTGCCATTTTCTTCTCCAATGCATGAAAGTGAAAAGTGAAAGTGAAGTCGCTCAGTTGTGTCCGAGTCTTCTTGTTACATTTTGCCAAAAAGGAGTCACTGATGGGAGATTTTTAAAGTAGGAAGAAGGAAGAACAATGCTCATTCTGGCTCTGAAAGTGTCAGCAGTTGCTCTAGTAGCTGGTGGTTTTAAGAGTAGTGGAGACCAGATGGCCATGCATTTACTCCAGCAGCCCAGTACTTTCTGGTTTTCCAGCTCTGGCAAGGGTAGCACCCTTTGGAAGTCCTAGGCCCTATATGCTATTGGCTCCATTGCAGACGTGATAGTGGTTTTCTGATTTGGGAGTGACATCTTTTCTTCCTTCTGTTCCTTTAGTCCTTTTCATATTTTTTAACTCTTTTCCTATATTCAGGTCTCTCTGCTTGAAGTATGTAATTTTCTGTTTTCTTTTCCTGAGACAATCACAGCTACTTGATCTCAGGCAAAGGATTATTAAAAATAAACTGAATGGTCTTAAACAAAATATTAAAAGAATTACCTGTGGAAAATAAAATACTGATAGCCCGTGACATGGTTTATTTTCATAATTACTTTAAATATAATCTGTTTGAGCTGGAGAAAGAATGTATATTGAAGACAGGCCCTGGGAAACCAACTGAGCTCTTGAAGATCCTCTGAAGCAGGTGTCTTGCAAGAAGATGTTCATTCTCCCTTAGACCCACCCCACTATTCCTTATTGCTTCTAGACCCATAAGTAGGGCCATAATACAGGAAGTTCTAGAAGGAAACTTAAAAACTTTAACTAGGATAGAACTGAGTTTGAGCTAAACAATAGAAAACTTTGTATAACAATAAAAACTTTAAAACTATGTTGAAATGAAACTTTAAAAACTATGTTCTCAGTTCTTAGGGTTTATGGAGATCATCTGTTACATGGAATTTGCTTAGAGTCTATCTCATAGTGGGTCCAATGGATCTCAGCATCCTGTGGTTATTTCCTCGGTTGCTAAGTACAAAATTGTGATAAACACACTTAGCAAATGGCAAAATCAATACATTGGTCAGGAACTTCCCCTTCTTTTCAGCATGTAAACCAGAGCCAAGGCTTTGTATGTGGAAGTTCTACAGAGATTACTGCTCTCATCCAAGACTTGAAAGTTACAGGGGTGATGACTCCTGCTATGTATGCTCTCATTCAACTGCCCTGTTTGGCAAGTGGATTCTAGAGAATGGCTATGGAGTATCATAAATCAACCTAGGTGTAACTTCATTTACAGCTGCCATTCCAGATGTGGTATATTTATTGAAGAAAATTAAACAGCCCTTGACAGCTGATACACATATTGATCATATTGTTTTTTCCTCTATTTAAACAACAAGGACCAGCAGAAACAGTTTCTTTCACCTGGCGGGGAGAGGGCCCTATCAACCCTTCTCTTCTCAGTTGTAACAGACAGGAGAACCTTGATCCTCCTGACATCCCATAGATCACTTATTATATTGACTGGACCTGAGGAGTAGTGCAAGACAGAAATCCTAGAAGCCTAAATAAGATAAACGTGTTCAGAGGGTGAGATATAACATCATGAAAATTCAGGGGTCTGTTTCTTTAGAATCTTTTCTAAGATTTTAGATGTCTGGGGCTTGCTGGAATATTCCTTCCAAAGTGAAAGGTAAGTTTCCTACCATTAAGAAAGAGGCACAATCATCTCTGAATTTTAAAAGCAGTATATACCAATGTGAGTGTGCTCTTCTCACTCATTAACTTAGCAACTGACATTTGAGTGAGTCCTGGAGCAAAGCAAGATCTGCAGAAGGCCAGGCTGCAGTGCAAGCTACTCTGTCACTGTGGCCTTACACCAGCTTGTATAAGGATGCTGAAGTATGTGGCAATCGGGGATGTTGCTGGCTCCTGCTTGTTACTAGGCCAAGTAAAGATTTAGATACTGATTATGATGTACCATATGGTCACACAATCCAAGTTACCCAACATGAACCAAATGATATTAATCCACCAAACCATAATGAAGTCTGAGGACATCAACACTCTTATTAAGTGGAGGTGATATGTAATAGACCAATGACTTGAATATGGTACTTTTTAATTCCATAACCAAAATGTGACAAATTCAGGAGACAAAGGGTGAAAGTGGAAGAGGTTCCTTCTCTTACTACTTTTAATAACCTACTTCCCAAAGTGTGGCTTCCTGTCCCTAAAAATTTGAACTCTTCTTATTCAGAGATGTTAGTTCCTAAGAGAGTGTATGCTAGTTTGTATTAAGTGCTTTAAGGGCTCTCAATTGGTCCCTACAACAGTGTAGTGAGTAAGAAGTCCCCTTCTTACTATTGTTGGTTTGGTAATCAGCAAGAGGTCACCCAGGTGGTAGTAGGTTCTGGAATATGAACTTAGATTCTTCTATTTCTAAAGCCTGTGCTTTTTCCCATTGCATAATTTTAGCCTCAAAGATAACTGCAAAATGCTGCCCCTTATCCTTAGCATGATGGGAACCATGTCTTGTTGGTAATAAGCTCATTTGTTTTGGTTACTATTACTGTAGAATAGCCATCCTAAAACAATGACAGATTTTAGTTTGTTCATGCATCAACAATTTAGGCAGGGCTCAGTGGGACTAGGACTGCTCCACTAAGGGAAGTTTGAAGCTGGAGGGTTAGAATCATCTGAAGGCTTGTTCACTCACATCTGGCAGGTAATGCTATCACCTTGGACCTTCACTGGGGCCAAAGTCATAACAGCTATGCAAGACATCACTATGGGTCCTGGGTTACCTTACAGTGTGATGACTTGTTCCCAAAGATGAACATAGTAAAGAAGAGAGAGGCAGTTGGAAGTTGTATGGCCTTTGATGACTCAATCTCCGGAGACATACATAATTATAGTCACCTCTCTGTATCCTTGAGTTTTGCACGTATGTATTCAACCAATCATGGATCATATTTGTGATAAAAATTCCAGAAAATTTCAAAAAGTGAAACTTGAATTTACCTCATATGTCAACTATTTACATATCATTTATATCATATTAAATATTGTAAGTAATCTAGAGGTGCTTTAAAGTATACAGGAGTATGTGTGTAGGTTATATGCAAATACTGTGCCATTTTTATATTAAGGAGCTTGTGCATCCACAGAGTTTGTTATCCAGGGACTCCTGGAACCAATCCCCTGAAGATACCAAGGGATGACTGTGCTGCTACATTCTATTTATCTCACAAAATCTGACCCAGTTTCAAGAGGAAAGGAAACTGGGTGGGAAACCTCTTGGTGGGAGACTAACAAGTTTCTAAAGCATGTGAGGCCAGAAATATTGCCATGGTCAGTTTTGAAAAATAGAATATGCCACATCATTGCTAAGGCTAATTGAGAAGAACTAAAGTGCATTGGGATATGCAGAGTCAGACTATGGTGGTCTTAAGCCCATGGATGGGATCCAAGGTGAATTCAGCTATAGGAACCTGAGAAGATGAGTCAATTGCTTATAACTTGGAAAGGAGCTTAGACTTTTATATTTTTAACTATAAGAAATCACTTCCAAGCTCACCACCCACTCTCCCTACCACCATAAAAAAAGAGCCCACTCTAATCAATTTATCATGTCTATTGAGCATTCTGCCCAATGTCTCCAAGTATAACAATGAATCTTTACTGCCTTCTTTGAATGGGACAATATCAAGTGTCATGAAAATAATTTTTATGAGGAAATAGCAGCATCTTGTTCCCACTCATAATTTTATAAATAAAGTGGTTATTAATTACCAACTCATTTTATACAGGCAGAAAAATTAAGAAGAAAATATATGAAGTCATGTTACATAGACGGTAAAAGCAAGTCTTACTTTGTGCCTTTATTTTCTCCCAGAAATTGAAGAAGAGATGTAACAGATTGATATATGACATGCTGCATGAACCCTGACACACTAAACAAGGAACAGGGATGGGGCAGCTATACAAACTGGTGAATAACACTCAGGAATTACCTGAATAATTCCTTCCCAAACAGCAAGACCCCTCACAGGCCCTGTGCTGTGTGACATGTGAAGCACAGGAGGATAAATCTCTGCTAACCACCCCATCACATGCAGCCACTCTGCCTCTCACCAGAACTCCAGAAAATAAATTCCTTTGGTTTCCCCCTCCATTATCCTGGCACATATAAAGAGGCTGGCTAGAAATTGAAGGCAGAGATAAGTGCCTCCAGACTATTTGTCCCTTGGCCACCCCACAGACATCACTCATCTTTTCTGCTATGCTCATCTAAGTGGGATTCCCAATATGGGCTCAGTATTGGGCATCTATTATAAATACTCCATTTTGCAACTCTTCTAAGTCTTTGCAGTGTTCTCTAAAGGTCATGCAGAGTCATGAGTGGTGATGAAATTTGGTGAGTCAGGCAGGACTCATGGCCTGGAAGAAGAGTCTTAATTGTGGACTCAAAGATTACTCTATGGGGAAAAAATGTTGGAAACAAGGACAAGGCAGAGATGGAACTGCTGAAGAATGAAGCTGAAGCCTGATCAAATTAGTAAGAACCAGTCACTGAATAATAACTTCCATTTCCTATCAGACCCATTGACTTTCATCATTGAAGAGCTAGATAGGGATAGAAGTAGAATTATTAAGTATGAGAGTTAAACATAAATTTTATTGTATCTCTTCTTGATTTAAATCCTTTGGTAGCTCCCCATTGTCTTCTGAATAAAAGCATGAATTCCTAAACATGGCATATAAGGACCTCCCTAATCAATTTCTTGCCTAACTTTTTAGCTTCATCTCCTGTACTAGTTATCTAGAGCTGCCATAATAAAGTACCATAGTTTGGATTGGTTGAATAAAAGAAATTTATTTTCTAATGATTCCAGAAGCCGGAAGGCCAAGGTCAAGGCCAGGTCATGATTGGTTCTTCTTGAGGCCTTTCTGCTTGGCTTATAGATGGCCCTTTTCTCCTTGTGCCTTCACATGCTTTTTTCTCTCTGTGTATCTGTACTAATTTCCTTTTATGATAGGCACAGTAGCCACATTGAATTAGGGCTCACCATAATGACCTCATTTAACCTTAACTACCTTTTGAACTCTTTGTGCACATATTGTTACTGTGTTGGAAAGTGCTCAGTCGTGTCCGACTCTTTGTGATGCCAAGGACAGTAGCCCACCAGGCTCCTTCGTCCATGTGATTTTCTAGGCAAGAATACTGGAGTGGGTTACCATTTCCTTCTCCAGGAGATCTTCCCAACCCAGGGATTGAACCTGGGTCTCCCGCATTGTAGGCAAACACTTTACCATCTGAGCCACCAGGGAAGTCCTTAATAAGTCTACTGCATGCCAAATTGCTTCAGTCATGTCCAAATCTTTGCAACCCTATGGACTATAGCTTGCCAGGTTCCTCTGTCCATGGGATTTCACAGGCAAGAATTCTGGAGTGGGTTGCCATTCTTCTCCAGATCATCTTCCCAAGCTGGGGATCCAACCCATGTCTCTTTGTGTCTCCTGCATCGGCAGGTGGGTTCTTTACCATTAGTGCCACCAGGAAAGCCTCAATAAATCTACTAAGCTCAGCTTTTTCAAAAACTTCCACTGCAGCTCTGTTCCTCAGATTATGTTCTCATAGAACCTTCTGTAAAGTTCTATCATGTTGTCTATCACTTGGAATTGTACTAAGCTATTATCTATCCTCCCAGTCCATAGAGGTAACAAAGGTGTGTTTGAGGTCTTCCTGCATATAGTAGATACCGCACAACTTTTTTAAAGAGTGAATGAAAGTCTGTTACTACTTTCTGTACAATAGCTGGGAGACAATAATTAAGGAGAGGGGCCATGAGCATTATTCTAATCTCCATTTTTTTCCTTTGTCCAGGGCTAGGATAAGTGCTACAGGGAATAGGGGTACAATGTTGCCATTAAATGCAGAGTCTGGTGACTGAGGGTATGGCAGGGTCCAAGCCTCATCGAGGCGGGAGCATCATGAGCTCAGAGTAGGCAAGTCTGGGTCCTCATGGTGGATCTACTCCCCAGCTCTGCTTACTTTATGCCTGCGAGTAAATTTCTTGACTTCCATAAACTTAGTTTCCTCATAATATAAATAGTATTACTATTGCCTATTTTGAGTTCGTGTTGTGAGAATTCAGTGAGATACTTTACACAAATATGTAATCGTTAGTTAGCCTTTGAAAATGTTTTGATGAAATAAGCTCTAATGACATGAAAACTTTCTAATATTTAATGTGAAGACATTAAAATTTTTAAGTATATTACAGGACTCAATTATACATCAGACATTAAACGTGTATGCACAAATACAGACATTTAGAAAAAGAGCAAATATTCCCTTATGTTTGTTGATTCTTACAAGGAGTAGACATCATGATGGAATTAGGAGTGTAAGTGCTCTGCTTGTTGGGGGAATGAAAGATAAAAGGAGGAGGAAGCAGTATGGGGTAGAAATAGCCTTTAGACCTCTATACAGATGTGATATCTGTGACGTGGGAGAGTGGAGAAAGTCCTCTTCACAAAGCAGATTTGACTGTCTCTGCCAACCCAAGAGGGAGCTCCAGAGCAAAGACTGACCTTTAGAGAGCTTCCATCTTAGTCAGAATTAGCTAAGAATTAGTACCTCCACCATGCTCCACTGTTGGCTGCAAAAATGGCCTGAGCTGCAAAACTGAGGAGGATCTCCAAGGTGTTAGGGGCTGGAGGCTGGCAGCTAACCGCATTCCTTGCAGCTGTGCTGAGAGGTCTTTCTTGACCTTTATAACTGCTACACCAATTACTCTTATTTGTTTTTCAAGTATATAATACAGTCTTATTACTATAATCATTATGCTGTACATTAGACCCCAAGCGGTTCTTGGTTTATAACTGGAAGTTTGCAGTCTTTGACCAACATATCTCCTTTCCCCCCAACCCACAGTCTCTGATAAGCACCATCCTCTATTTCTATAAATTGGCCTATTTTAGATTCCACATATAAGTATTACAATATAGTATTTGTCTTTCTCTGTCTTATTTAGCAAAATGTCCTCAAGGTCTGCCTGTGTTAACTGCAAATGGCAGGATGTCCTTCTTTTTCATGGCTGAATAGTATTCCATTGCATATATGCAGCTACTCCTGAGTATCTGTGGGGGATTGCTTCCAGGACCTGCTGCAAATACCAAAAATCCACAGATGCTAAAGTCCTATAGCCAGTCTTCCATATCCCCGGTTATGTCTCCATGGATTCAACCAAACTTTGACCATATTTGTTGAAAAAAATCTGGATATAAATGGATCCATATAGTTAAAACTCATGTCATTCAAGGACCATCTGTATATACCATATCAGGTGTATTATACTACAGATGAATCTTTATCCATTCACGTGTATTAATTTTTAAGGAAAGAAAGGACTATTTCCATTTCCTTCCTCATTTGTATTTTCAAAATCCCTTATACTTTTTCATTCATTCTTTAATCAGAAATATATTTTAATTTAAGCCCAGATGGGGGAAAAATAACCTTTAAACTTCTGTTCTAAGTACTAAGATAACCTGTAGTGCTAGAAAAGCAGTAGTTTTAATAATGTTGTATGTAATATATAATATTTTATTAATTGTATCTTATATACCAGTCAGTATATTAAGTGCTTAATCTGTATTTTCCTATTTAGTCCTTGCAATTGTATTATTTTTCCCATTTCATCTGTCCATAGCTAGATAGACTACATTTGATCCTGTGTCCCCTGCATTGGCAAGCAGGTTCTTTACCACCAGCATCACGTGGGAAGCCGTGTTGGATGGACATGGGGCAGCTACAGAGTCTGCAGGAAGGCTGGTGGATGGGGTAGGGACCTGCTTCCCCAGGGATGGAAGAAGGTAGCCTGCTCAGCTGTTGTCTAAGGCTCCTGGATTCTCCAGGCTGCGCCTACTGTGTGTTTAGCACCACCCATTTCTCATCCCTCCTTTTATGTATGCCCTCCTCCCTCCAGAGGCAAAGCCTCAGCAGGAAGAATTGTTGGCCACATGCTGGAGTCTTAACCAACAGGATGGGAGGTTGGGGTTGAGAGGGTGTCCGACCTCTTTGGCCTCCATGGTGGGAACTGGTGGATACAATCTGCCATACAAGTGGCAGATTCCTCAGAAGGAAGAAAAGAACCTTTGTGTGATGCCAGCTGGAAAAAAAGGAAAGGAGGGAGGGAGAGAGAAAGAGAAAGAACATAAGATGAAAGAATAAAGAAAAGAAGTGGAGGAAAAAAATAGAAAAACTTCCCCCGTTGCTATATTATAGGGGAGGTTACAGAAGTTAAATATAATAATCCTACAGAAGATAAGTAAAAGAGCCAAGATTCAACACCAGGCAGCCCAATTTCAAATTTTGTGCTTTTAATCACGCTCCTGTTCTTGCACCCCAGACTCTGACAAGCCAGAAACAAGGAATAGAATGCACAAAATACAAATTTCTGCTCTCTCAAGGTCACCTAACCTCTGAGACACTGGAGTATTCCAGACTGAGTTCATAACTGCATACTAGTTTCATCTGAGCACTATCTCTGCTCCTTCCAGAAAGTTTGTACTCACTGAAAAAACAAAGCCTCCTATACACTTGATGCAAGCCAGAAAGAAAAAAAAAAAAAAAAAGGCTGATCACAACTGCAGACTGGGCTATTTTAAAGTAAAGCAAACATGCTGAGAAGCAACTTATCTTAGGTCTAGCTCACCGCCCTTCTTTCTGTCCCCTGTTTTCTAGAGCAAAAGCCAGCTGGGACTGTTGTTTTAATAACTCAACTATGGTTCTTGTGTGAGCTACAAAAAAAAAAAAAAAAAGGCTTTTTTTCCTTCAAGGAGTAAGACTTACTTTGGGATTTTATTTTTCACATTGATACAGTAATCTAGCTTCCTGAAGTGTTTAAATGCTCAGTTTTCTGAAATGAGATCTGCCATTTGCTAGTGACTTGTAAGCTTTACAAAAATATTCTTCGTCTCTTTCACTTATTCATTGTATTGCTTCCTACAGATTTTTCATTAAGGATTCCTATTTGTCACTTTCTATCTCTCAGTTTCCTGGACATTTATCTCATTAAGAGACTGATGCTGGCCATTTGAATTCCTCACTCACTTCTAAAAGACACTTTTATGATATCTATTCCATGTAGATCACACTTTGCTCACCACCATGTGGTTCCAGAAAGAACAGAATTGTTCCTGCGATGCTCAAACCTTAGATGGCAACTAAAATGGGGATCTAAACAATCCTCCAGGAATTGGGGTGATGAATGCCTCGGAGGGATGAACATTATGACATGGTAGAAAGTGTTCCTGCTTTGAGTTCAGGAGTGTTGGGTCTCATGCCCAGCACCATAATGTACTGGGTTGGCCAAAAAGTTCATCAGGTTTTTCAGTAACGAGCTGAACTACAAGGGAAACCCAAGAATGCTGGAGTGGGTTGCCTATCCCTTCTCCAGCAGATCTTCCCGACCCAGGGTCTCTTGCATTGAGCGCAGATTCTTTACCAACTGAGCTATCAGGGAAGCCCTTTTCAATAATATTTTATGGAAAAACTTGAACGAACATTTTGGCCAATTCAATATAAACTATGTGACCTCAGGCAAGTGATGTATTCTTTCTGAGCCTTGATTTCCTTGTAAGTGAGAATGCTAAATAGGGCTTCTCTGGATGGCTGTGACGTTCACGCTAGATAGTATGCATGGATGAGCTTGGAACTGGCCAATGAAACATAAATGCTGCTATTTTTGTTGCTGTGGACAGTCTGGAAATGGTCTTGGAAGTTGGAAGAGTAAATTTCAAGGCTTGCTGCCTCTCAAAAAATACCAAATTTTCTTTTGACAGACCTGAAACAGGCCTCCCCATGGCAGAGGCCTACCACAAACATTCAAGGGCAGGGGGCCTTCTTTGCGATCAGACAGCAAGGTGCTCCCCAGCTGGTTCCTGGACAACACACCAATGCACCTTGACCAAAGAAGAACAAGAGGCTGTTCTGCCCACACTGTGGCTGAATAATTGTTAGCTCATGTCATTTCTGGAGCACTGCCGTGCCAAGTGAAAACTGAGGAGGAGATGGCTGCTTAACAGTTTATGTTCTCGAGACTCCCCTGGTCACCCAGTGGTTAAGATTTTGCCTTCCAATTCAGGGGCTACAAGTTCAATCCCTGGTCAGGGAGCTAAGATCCACATCCCTCTTGCCAAAAAAACCAAAACATAAAGTAGAAACAATATTGTAACAAATTCAATAAAGACTTTAAAAACTGTCCACATCAAAATAACCTTCAAAGAAATTATGTTCTTAGTTTCTACCCTTTACTTCATATCCTTTATCACAAATTATAATCATGCTTATTTTGTGAAAAAAGATGTTTAGTGCTGATCTCTATTTGTACATTATAAGTTCATTGAAAACATGAAAGAGGTCTATTTCTATTTTTATTAACAGCACTTTTGTTCTCAGCACCACACCAAGTATCTGTCATAAAGTAGTGACTTAAGAATTTAGTGAATAATTTTATGAATAATAAGGTATTCTTGGGAATTTAGTAATCATATGTGGTACCACAGTGACTGTTATCTTGTGTAGGAATATTTTAGCATCCTGTAAGTGTGGAATCACAGGAGAGGGAGTTAAGGATTGATATGCATACACAGTTCCGTGGAAATGATGTATTTTTTCCTTTTCATATTTGAGTAGCTAATATTGATTGAGATAATGTATAAAAACATATTTTGTTTTTCCTTTTTAAATCTCCTTTTTAATTTCTAAAGAATAATCCAGCAGTGAAGTATTCAAGCTTTGCTTCTTTCTTCAGAGGTCCTGTGGGAACACTGCACCATGAGAACCCAGAATCTCAGGGACACCACTGCATAAATAGGTGAATGACATTCATCTCTGTAGTGAAGAAAGACACCAGCAGAGAAACAGCTAGGAGCCATTTTTGAGGCATGCATAAACATTTCCCAACTCACTTCCCTTTTTCCATATTCAGACAATTCATGCAGCTAATGACAAACATAAATTTTGGAGAGCTGTTTTCTGCAAGACATTTCCAGAGACTATCTATAATTTACCTCATCAGGCAAGAAGTATGAATTTTCTTTTATTTTTAGTTGTTAAGAACAAAAAAATGCTTTCTTAAATTCACTCTGGCATTGATTGGGAAGAAAAATGAATTTTAGTAGCTCTGAGATACATTCTCCCCCAACCATCCCTATTAAAAACCCATCAGAAATTCAGAATTATGGTTGTTGCAGGAATTGGATTAATCATATGATCATGGCACAATGCTTTGCAGGCCTCCGGCAAGCCCAATAACTAATGGTTTACAGCTGTCATGGCACTCCAGTGGGGGCTAATAAGAAAAGCTCTAGGATGTCTATTAAAGCAACTGGAATGCAAAGTAAGAAAACCAAGTTGAGTATTCTGTCAGAGTGAAGGATCTGATTTAGTAGAAAAGCTGGAGTTTCCATGCCACTCAACCAAGGTATGTACTGAAAGAAGGCATTACATAAATAATGCCCAAACACAGCTTGGGCTTCTGTGAAAATGCAAATAGATGTGAGGAGAAGGGAGGACAACATGTCAGGAAGGATTCACTGACTCAATGGACATGAGTTTGAGAAAACTCCAGGAGATAGTGAAGGACAGGGAAGCCTGGTATGCTGCAGTTCATGGGGTTGCAAAGAATTGGATGTGACTTAGTGACTGAACAACAATACATAATACCTCTGCCCATTTGGAGATAAGCATGCTTATTTTTTAAATGCTATGAGGATTTTTCATGCCTTTGAAATACTTTTCCATATATGGATAAAGCTGAAGCTATGCATTCACACACTTATCAAGTACAAGGAGTGTGCCTGCTACTGTGTTAGACATTGAAGACCAAAATTTGATCTTTGGTCTTAGAAACTCAGAGGATAATGAAAGAGAATGTAAACAAACACTATAGCCTTTGAAAGACTAAACCAAGTGCTTCATAGAGGGAAGAGGCATGTCTTCATCTTTATATATTTTTAGCTTTTAGTCCACTGCCTGGCACATATATTCAGTGCTTCATAAACACTGAAATTGCTGAGAGCTTAGATGTGATTATAGAGCTTTATATAATATAGGAGTTCAGCTTTCCAGAGGAAGTGATATTTGAACAGATTTGTTAATGACACAGGCTAGGCAGGCAAAGAAAGAGACCATGAACATTCTAGGCAGTGGGAAAAGTGTGTCCAAGAGAGTGGAATGATTGAGAGTGTGATAATTTCCTAGAATTGCAAGACAGTGTTTGGTAATGTCTGCAGGACAAGATGAGTGGTGAGGAATGATCAGATGTGGGGCTGGACAGGGTACAGGGATCAGACCTTGGAGAATGTCATGCTAGTGAGCTTGAATTTTAATCTTGAGGTGATGAAAAACCATCGAAGCATTTTAAGCAGGAAACTGACATGCCTGGATTTACAGTATTAAAAGACCACAATGATCACTTTACACTAAAAGGTTCTCTGGTGGCTCAGATGACAAAGAATCCACCTGCAATGTGGGAGACCTGGGTTCAATCCCTGGGTCAGGAAGATCTCCTGCAGAAAGAAATGTTGCTGCTGCTGCTGCTAAGTTGCTTCAGTTGTGTCCGACTCTGTGCGACCCCATAGACGGCAGCCCACAAGGCTCCCCCATCCCTGGGATTCTCCTGGTAAGAACATTGGAGTGGGTTGCCATTTCCTTCTCCAATGCATGAAAGTGAAAAGTGAAAGTGAAGTCGCTCCGTCGTGTCCGACTCTTTGTGACCCCATGGACTGCAGCACACCAGGCTCCTTCATCCATGAGATTTTCCAGGCAAGAGTACTGGAGTGGGGTGGAAGGCAATGTTACCCACTCCAATATTCTTCCCTATAGAATTCCATAGACAGAGGTCCATGGGATTGCAAAGAGGCAGACATGACTCCATGAATAACACTTTCATCATAGCTTTGGACTTCCCCAGTGGCTCAGTGATAAAGAGTCTGCCTGCAGTACAGAAGCTGAAGGAGATACAGGTTCGACCCCTGGGGTCTGGAAGATCCCTTGGAGGAGGAAATAGCAGCCCACTCCAGAATTCTTGGGTTTCCCAGGTGGCACTAGTTGTAAAGTAACTGCATGTCAATGCAGGAGAAATAAGAGACATGGGTTCCATCTTTGGGTAGGGAAGATCCCCTGGAGGAGGGCATGACAACCCACTCCAGCATTCTTGCCTGGAGAATCTCATGGACAGAGGAACCTGGAGGGCTACAATCCATAGAATCGCAAAGAGCTGGACAAGACAAGTGACTTAGCATGCATGCACATGTGATAGCTTTATGAAGGATCATTTAGAGGGCAATAAAGTTGCAGGCAGAGTGTGATTAGAGGCTTTGGAATATTTCGACAAGAATTGATGGGGACTTTATAATGACAGGGGCTGTGAGGATGGAGATATGTTGACTAAATTGAAAGATATACTGGAGATAGAGCTGGCACACCTGGTGATTATATGCAAAATGAGAAAGGAAAATGTGTCAAGCAAGGTGCTCAGGGTTAAGACATGAGCACCTAGGAGAAGGATAACACCTTTCATTGACCAAGGTGCTGATCACTGGAAGGGAGAGATTTGGCTGAGATAGATAATAGTGCTTCTCTTATCTATGTGATGAACTTGAGGGTCTGGGGAAATTCAAATGGAGATACCAAGTGGGTTGTTGAATATTTGGGTATATAGATTATCTATCAAAACAGAGTTCTGGATTGATGATGTAACTTTGAGAGTCATTGACTTATGTGACTTGCAACTGAAGCATAAGTACTAGATGAGATGATACAGAAGAGAAGATGGAATGAGAGGAGAGTCTTCAGAGGAAAAATTAAAGTTCCTTTAAGTAGCTTGTCTCAAATAAGAGGCTGAATAAGTAGGAAAAGAAATAAGAAAATGGTGAGCATCTAGTATATATCTACTAAAGAAGTAGCACTCAAAAAACAGTAAAGGATCAGTCACCATCTTGTCTCAATAAATATTGGTTAATTTCACATTTATTGTCTCCAATATTCAGCATTCCCACATCATAAACATACCAGAATTGTACCTTTTTAAATCCATTGCAAGTGGCACAAAAATGTACCTGTTCAATGATAATATCATAACAGGAGAGCCCCAAAGAAAAATATCTCTCATTTGGGAATTAGAAATTACAACTCTCTCCTGCCTTTTCTGTTAAAATTCCTGCTGCTTATTTTGGGTTATGTGCTGTGGTGGTGATGGGAGTAGAGTGGATGGAGTCTAAGAAGAGGAAATTCTAAAAGATGATACAGTTAAAATGTAGAAAGATTTAAGTTTTATATGTCTTTGAAAAAGCGTACTCTTGGCAAAGGATATATTGATTTGTTTTAGCTATGCCTGAAGTGGTGGTGGGCACCACATGAGCAAAATTTCCTACATCACTTCAGACAGTGGGGTTTTTATGGCCTTTCTTTAAATCTGCTTTTTGAGGGTCTATTTTTATAATGCTCTTTCTCTAATTAACTTTTTTTATTTTGATGATATAAAAATCTGCTTTAATAGCCAGTGGGCATTTGCTGTATAATTCAGGGAGCTCAAACTGGGACTCTGTGACAACCTAGAGGGATGGGATGGAATGAGAGGTGGGAGGGAGGTTCAAGAAGGAGGGGACATATGTATACCTATGGCTGATTCATGTTGATGTATGGCACAAACCAACACAATATTGTAAAGCAACTATCCTTCAATTAAAAATAAATAAAATTTTAAAAATCCACTTTACTTGTCAGCTTTGGTGCTTCATTTGGTGCCTATACACCCAATTTCAGTGGCATTGGCTATCGTCTTTAAAATAGCAATTACCAAAATGGATTCAGAGTACCCACCTATTGGCTGTGTGCAACTGAAGAGCCTAAAGCAACTAAAGTCAGATCTAGTGTTGGTTAAAAAGACCCTGATGCTGGGAGGGATTGGGGGCAGGAGGAGAAGGAGATGACAGAGGATGAGATGGCTGGATGGCATCAGCGACTCAATGGACATGAGTTTGAGTGAACTCTGGGAGTTGGTGATGGACAGGGAGGCCTGGCATGCTGCAATTCATGGGGTTGCAAACAGTCAGACATGACTGAGTGACTGAACTGAACTGAATGAAATTAAATATCTTTATTAACCATTCATATATCTTTTTTGTGAAATGTCTGCTCAAGTCTTTTGCTGAGTTTTTAGTTCCCTCATTTTCATGTTTGAGTTCTTATCACAAATATAGTTTGCAAAAATTTCCTCCCCCCCAAAAAAAATAAATTATTCCTCCCTGATTCTATTAAGAAGTAAAATGCTTATTTATCCTTGTTTCTGGATGTAAATTTAAAAAATTTTTATTATTAGCTATAATTGCTTTACAGTGTTGTGTTAGTTTCTGCTGCAGAGCAAAGTGAATCAACTATGTGTATAAATATATTCCCTCCCTCTTGATCCTCCCTCCCACAATCCCACCCACCTAGGACATCACAGAGCACAGAGCTGAGCTCCCTGTGCTATACAGCAGCTTCCCATTAGCTATCTACAAACAATTTTTTAAACTTTTTCTTTTATATTGGCATATAGCTGATTAACAATGTCATGTCAGTTTCAGGTGCACAGCAGAATGACTCAGCCATACATATACATATTAGATATAAACATTTTAATGTATACTTTACCTACAATAAAAAGCAACATAATCTAGATATGCATTAAAATGGAATAGTGAAGCCTTGGAAATAAAAGGGAAAGAAACCTACAAAACTTCCAGCAAGAAATAAACTCAAATAAAAGCAAAAATTAAAGTTTGGAAAACAATAGTTTTATTTATAAATAAAGCACCATTTAAAAATTCCTTCACATTCCCTACTTTGTTACCTTGCTACTTCATTTCCAGCAAGGGTTATTTTCTCCATTTTATAGATAAAAATCCTGAAGCAGACAGAGTAAATGAAGTGACCAAGGTCAGAACTAGAGAAGAGATCAGAATTCAAACCCAGGTCATCCATAATCACTGGCCAGAAATCATTCTTTATTCCATGGGAATAGAGAACTGGTGATTTGCAACTCTGTTATTTAAGAAATGATTGAGAAATGATGCACTTCCAAAATGCATTGCAAGCCTCTGGATTACCGTACTTGAACAAATCTTGTCCAAATAAAGTATTTGTGTTTTTGCATTTGATGTTCATTAATTAAAATTTTCTTAACAATTAGTATATTTCACAGGTGAAATTGAACTCTTCTATTCACAACACTATTGATTAAATAGTGCAATAAGAGTTCCAATTTAATTGTTTTCTCTTTCAAACAATACAGCAAGCCAAACTTGCAGTTTCTTTTCTCAGTTGTATTGGTTTCATGAACGTATCTGACATGAATATTTCAGGATTGGGAGTTTATTGAGTTCACAGTGAGGTCACAAACTGCCTGTATAGTCAGGCCATCAAGGTAGCTGTTACCCTGTTTTCTATACATCCCCTGCTTGACCTTTACCTACACTGTAGTAGTAGGACTCGCCAATTCTCTTAATTGTAGAAACTAATGAGTAACTGCCTACAGGCTTGCTCCTGCCTCAGGTTTCTCTGGTAACTGATGAGCTCACCTGGCATCAATTCCCCATATAACTGGTAGAGTCCTTCTTCCTCCTTAGTAGAGAAGATGACTGCCACATCGTGGCTGCCATCTGCCATCCATGGTGGAGTGCTGGCCTGGGACTTTTGCTTCAAATGTGTAAGATTCCCTATCCAATACATTGTGGGTATCTCTGTCGCTGTCTCTAGGCTCTTTTTTCAGTCTCATAGCTGGGAAATGACAAGACTTGAAGGCCTGCAGGGTGTAGCCCAACACTTTCACTGGAGCATATTTTAATGAACATCTTTTGGTAAGTGACAAACGTTTGTCTAGCTGGATGTGAAGGTTTTCTTTACACATGTATGTTATTCACATGTAATATATATGCATTTTATTTACTTATATAAATATGTACATATAGGTAAATAAATTGATAAACATGTTTATATATATATATATATAGAGAGAGAGAGAGAACAGAAACTCAGAGGCTAAACACTGACTCATTCTTTCTTTTATTCTGAAAAAATTTTAATTCCTCTAACAGGTCAGTTAGAGCTATTCTCAGTTCAGTTCAATCGCTCAGTAGTGTCTGACTCTTTGTGGCTCCATGACTGCAGCACACCAGGCTTCCCTGTCCATCACCAACTCTCAAAGCTTGCTCAACTCATGTCCACTGAGTAGGTGATGCCATCCAACCATCTCATGCTCTGTCATACCCTTCTCCTCCTGCCTTAAATCTTTCAGCATCTTAAAAGACCAGCATCAGGGTCTTTTCTAATGAGTCAGTTCTCATCAGGTGACCAAAGGATTGGAGTTTCAGCTTCAGCATCAATCCTTCCAATGAATATTCAGGATTGATTTCCTTTAGGATGGACTTGTTGGAGCTCCTTGCTGTCCAAGCGACTCTCAAGAGTCTTCTACAACACCTCAGTTCAAAAGCATCAATTCTTCAGTGCTCAGCTTTCTTTATAGTTCAAATCACATCCATCCATACATGACTACTGGAAAAAACATAGCTTTGACTATAAGGACCTTTGCTGGCAAAGTAACGTCTCTGCTTTTTAATATGCTGTCAAGGTCGGTCATAGCTTTTCTTCCAAGGAGCAAGCATCTTTTAATTTCATGGCTACATTTACAGTCTGCAGTGATTTTGGAGCCCCAAAACATAAAGTCTCTCACTGTTTCCATTGTTTCCCCATCTATTTGCCATGAAGTGATGGGACCAGGTGCCATGATCTTAGTTTTCTGAATGTTGAGTTTTCAGCCAACTTTTTCACTCTCCTCTTTCACTTTCATCAAGAGGCTCTTTAGTTCCTCTTCACTTTCTGCCATAAAGGTGGTGTCATCTGTGTATATGAGATTATTGATATTTCTCCCAGAAATCTTGATTTCAGCTTGTGTTTCATCCATCCTGGCTTTTCACATGATATACTCTGCATACAAGTTAAATAGGCAGTGTGACAATATACAACCTTGACATACTCCTTTCCCTGGAACCACTCTGTTGTTCCATGTCCAGTTCTAACTGTTGCTTCTTGACCTGCATACAGATTTCTCAGGAGGCAGGTCAGGTGGTTTGGTATTCCCATCTCTTAAGAATTTTCCACAGTTTGTTGTGATCTACACAAAGCTTTGCATAGTTAGTAAAGCAGAGGTATTCTAGACCAATACTTAAAGTTTAATTGGATTCTATACTGAGATTGCAATATTTATTCATTTCTATATAAAATGAAGTATACAATATATTTAGAGTAGGGTTTGTAACAAGCCTTTGTAAATTTTACTACTTAATTCAAAAAGTTAGTTTAATAACCCTGAACTACACTAAAATCAATCCAAATTCATGCTCATTTGACTCATGACTGACCAGGCATTTTTACATTAACTTCTCTCCATTCCTTCTACAATCCAGGAAAATGTTTTAAATTTAGCTTAAACACATTTGTGTAATTGTGTTATTTCAGTATCTTATCAAGTCAAGAATAAGGAATATTCTGCTAATAGTTTAATGGTAGAAATATTCATATATGAAATAGCTCATTTAATGTATTTTATTAACATATTGAAGTGTATCAGTCCCATTTCTTCAGAAATATAATTTGACCTTGGTTGAAAATGACATAATATTCCTAGGTATTTTATTCTTTTGGATGTGATTGTATATGGGATTGTTTTTTAATTTCTGTTTCTCATCTTTTATTATTAATGTATAGAAATATAAGACAGTTCTGCATATTAATTTTGTATCCTGAAAAAATTTACCAAATGCAAATGAGTGGTAGTAGTTTTGGGTTCACATCTTTAGGATTTTCTATGTATAGTATCATGTTATATATATGCAAACCATGACAGTTTTACTTCTTTTCCAATTTAGACTCCTTTTATTTTTCTCTGATTGCCTTGGCTAGGACTTCCAAAACTATCCTGAAAAAAGGTGGTGAGAATGAACATTCTTGTCTTGTTTCTGATCTTGGAGGAAATGCTTTCAGCTTTTCACCATTGAGAATTATATTAGCTGTGGGTTTGTCATATATGGCCTTTATTATGTTGAGATAGGTTCTCTTTATGCCCACAATCTGGAGAGTTTTTATCATAAATGGGTGTTGAAGTTTGTCTAATATTTTTTCCATAGCTATTGGTATGGTAATATCATTTTTATTCTTCAGTTTGTTGATGTGGTGTATCACACTGATTGATGTACAAATATGGAAGAATCCTTGCATCCCAGGGATAAACCCCTCTTGGTCCTGGTTTATAATCCTTTTAATGCATTGCTGGATTTGGTTTGCTAGTACTTTGTTGAGGATTTTTGTGTCTATGTTCATCAGTAATATTGACCGTAATTCTCTTTTTTTTGGTAATTTTTTCTGTGGTATCTTTGTCTGGTTTTAATATCAGAGTGATGATGGCCTCATAGAATGAGTTTGAGAGTGTTCCTTGGCAATTTTTTGCAAGAATTTTAGAAGGGCAGGTATTAACTCTTCTCTAATGGCACTCCACTCCAATACTCTTGCCTGGAAAATCCCATGGATGGAGGAGTCTGGTGGGATGCAGTCCATGGGGTTGCTGAGGGTCAGACACGACTGAGCGACTTCACTTTCACTTTTCACTTTCATGCATTGGAGAAGGAAATGGCAACCCACTCCAGTGTTCTTGCCTGGAGAATCCCAGGGACGGGGGAGCCTGGTGGGCTGCCATCTATGGGATCACACAGAGTCGGACATGACTGAAGTGACTTAGCAGCAGCAGCAGCAAATGTGATATAATTTGCCTGTGAAGCCCTCTAGTCCTGGGCTTTTGTTTATTGGGAATCTATATGTCATGGTTTCAGTTTCAGTACTTGTAATTCAGCAGTCCCACTTCTGGCCCTACATTCAGAGAAAACCTTAATTTGAAGAGTGCCCAGTGTTCATTGCAGCACTACTTACAACATCAGGACATGAGAGCAACCTAACTGTCCAATTGACAGAGAAATGGATAAAGAAAATGTGGTAGTATGGAATCATAGCTGTTAAAAAGAGTGAAATAATGCCATTTGCATCAACATGGATAGACCTAGAGATTATCATACTAAATGAAGTAAGTCAGAGAGAGAAAGATAAATATCATATGATGCCATTTACATGTGGAACCTAAAAAAATGATACAAATGAACTTATATATAAAACAGTCACAGACTTCATAAACACTTATGGTTACCAAAGGTGAAATATGGGAGGAGGGATAAATTGTTTGGGATTAAAATATACACACTACTATATACAATATAGATAATCAACAAGGATCTACTATATAGCACAGGGAAAGCTACTTAACAATCTATAATAACATATATGTTAAAAGAATCTGAAAAAAATGGATTTATGTACATATATAATTACATCACTTAGCTGTATACCTGAAAGTAACACAACATTGTAAGTCAATTGGCCACCTCATGTGAAGAGCTGACTCATTGGAAAAGACTCTGATGCTGGGAGGGATTGGGGGCAGGAGGAGAAGGGGATGACACAGGATGAGATGGCTGGATGGCATCACTGACTCAATGGACGTGAGTTTGAGTGAACTCCGGGAGATGGTGATGTACAGGGAGGCCTGGCGTGCTGCGATTCATGGGGTCGCAAAGAGTCAGACACAACTAAGCGACTGATCTGATCTGATCTATATCACAAAAAATTAAATTTAAAAAATTTACATGTTAAAAGAGATGATGTAATAAATGTTATTATAAATCATGGACTTCTTTAATTTGGGTACTATTGCTGTGTCAATTTATCTTTATATTTTGGAATTTTTCCAGATATTCTTGGTGTGTTTTTTTTTTAATGTGAATTATAGAACATCTCATCAATTTTCTTTCCTCAGCTCCAAAGTTTATGCTAGTGTTTTTTAGAGTCAATTTTATTGAAGGATAATTTACATAAACTGTGCTGATTTTACGTGAACAGATTAGTAAATTTTGGTAAATGTGTATAACTATATATTTTCTTTACCTCACAAAATTCTCTGATACTTCTTATCACCAATCTTCCTACCCTGGCCCCAAGCAGCCACTGATCTGCTTCCTATCATTATACATTAGAAATTCATGTAAATGGAATTCTAATATATAAACTCTTGTTTCTAGCTTATTTTATTCAGCCTAATGGTCTAGGTAGTCATCCATGTTCTTAGGTATAGAGTAGTTTCTTTTTATTCCTGAATACCATTCCACTACATAGGAGCACCATTCCTGTTTTTAATCCATTATGGAGGGACAAGGAAATTTTTTTCTGATTTTTTTTTCACAGGGAGAAAAAAACCAAATGGGGTTCCTGGAGGTAAATCTCAAAACGTGGGGTCCCACTTAGGAATGGGCCTCCTTGGAAATACTAACCCTCAAACTACTCTACACTGTCAAGAAGCAACAGTTAGAACCAGATGTAGAACAAATTAGGAAAGGAGTATATCAAGGCTGTATATTGTCACCCTGCTAATTTAATTTATATGCAGAGTATATCATGCAAAATGCCAAGCTGGATGAAACACAAACTGGAATCAAGATTGCTGGGAGAAATATCAATAACCTCAGATATGCAAATGATACCACCTTTATGTCAGAAAGTGAAGAGAAACTGAAGAGCCTGTTGATGAAAGTGAAAGAGGAGAGTAAAAAAGCTGACTGAAAATTCAACATTCAATTCTTACATGATGGCAAAACCAATACAGAATTGTAAAGTAAAATAAAAAATAAATTAATTAATTAAAAAAAAAAAAGAAAATTCAACATTCAAAAAACTAAGATTGTGGCACCTGGTCCCATAACTTCATGGCAGATAGATGGGGAAACAATGGAAACAGTGAGAGACTTTCTTTTCTTGGGCTCCAAAATCACTGCAGATGGTGATTACAGCCATGAAATTAAAAGACACTTGCTCTTTGGAAGAAAAGCTATAACAAACATAAATAGCATATTTAAAAGCAGAGACATTACTTTGCCGACAAAGGTCCATCTAGTCAAAGCTATGGTTTTTCCATTAGTCATATATGGATGTGAGAGTTGAACTATAAAGAAAGCTGTGCACCGAAGAACTGATGCTTTTGAAGTGTGGTGTTGGCGAAAACTCTTGAGAGTCCTTTGGACTGCAAGGAGATCCAACCAGTCCATCCTAAAGGAAATCAGTTCTGAATATTCATTGGAAGGACTGATGCTGAACCTGAAGCTCCAATATTTTGGCCACCTGATGAGAAGAACTGACTTGTTAGAAAAGACCCTGATGCTGGGAAAGATTTAAGGCAGGAGAAGAAGGGGACAGCAGAGGATAAGGTGGTTGGATGGCATCATCAACTTGATGAACATGAGTTTGAGCAAGCTCCATTGGTGATGGACAGGGAAGCCTGGCGTGCTGCAGTCCACAGGGTCGTGAAGAGTCGGACACAGCTCAGCTACCAAATGGAACTGAACCGAGCCTCCAGGAGTTCATCAGTTACTGTTTGAAGTGTTCCTGCTGAAAGGGGCTTCTGCTCTGTACATGCTGTGATTCTCTGTATCTGTGTGGGGTCTGTCTTTCTGAATTTCAGAGCAGTAGTTTGTCTTGTGACCTCAATTCTTTGATGGACCTGAGTTGTTGATTTACAATTTGTTCAGTTTTCTTGTGAGGATAAGAATGATAATTTCTATGGTCTTTACATATCATCTTGGAAGCTAGAAGTGCTCTTGTTTGCTTTTTTTTTGTTGTTTAAGATAATCCACTTCCTTACTGAATAAAAGGGTTTTTTATATTTTGTGGATAAAGTATTTTTTTTTGGTCAGATACATGGATTTCAACTAGTTTCTCTTTTAGTTTTAGTTTTTTCAATTGTTCATTTTTATTTTATACCAAAATCAGCAAAAGAAAAATGAAAAATCTCACCTGCATGGAAAATTACAAAAAAGGAAGAGATCATACAATGGACAAAGGGCTGTCTCTTCAATAAATGGTGTTGAAAGACCTAGACAGCCATATTTAAAAGAATAAAACTAGAATGATTTCTTTTATAGCATATAAAATTAACTCAAAATGGATTGAAGGATTTGAATATAAGATCAGAAACCATACAATTCCTAGAAAAAGAAAAGTAGAGTAACCTTATTGACATTGGTCTTCGTGATGCTCATATAGCTCTAACTCCAATGTCAAAGGAGGTAAAAGCAAAAAATAAATGGGACTACATCAAACTCAAATGTTTTAGCACATTGGAAAAAATCATTATCAAAATGAAAAGACAACCTAATGAATGAGAGAAACTACTTGTAAAATCCTATGTCCAATAAGGGGTTAACATCATAATATATGAAGAACTCATAATACTCAACAACAAAAGCCAAAATGACCCGATTAAAAATTGGGCAGGGGACATGAATAGACAGTTTTTTCAAAATAGATATATAGATGGCCAACAAATACGTGAAAAGATGTTCAACAACAATAATTATTAGATCAAAACCATCTCACATCTATTAGAATGGCTATTACCAAAACACAAGAAATAATAAATGTTTGAAAGAATATGGAAAAAAGGGAATCCTTACACACTGTCGATAGGCTTTTAAATTGGCACAGCCACTGTGGAAAATAGTATGGAGATTCCTCAAAAAATATATGAGTAGAGCTACCATATGACCCAGCCATTCTACTTTGGGGCATTTATCCAAAGAACAAAAAGACATTCACTTGAAAAGATATATACAGCATTATTTACAATAACTAAGACATGTAAGAGACACAGGGTTGATCTCTGGGATGGGAAGATCTTCTGGAGGAGGGCACAGCAACCCACTCCCGTGTTCTTGCCTAGAGAATCCTATGAACAGAGGAGCCTGGCAGGCTGCAGTCCATATGGTTGCACAGTGTCAGACATGACTGAAGGGATTTAGTTCTTAGCACTTGCACGCAAGATATGAAAACAACATAAGTGACTATAGATAGATAGATGAGAAAATAAAGAGGATGTGATACATACACACAGAAGAATATTACGCAGTTCCCCAAAAAAGTAAAATTCTTCCACTTGGGCCAACATGGATAGACCTTGCAGGTATTATGCTAAGTGAAATAAGTAAGAGAAAGAAAGACAAATACTGTGTGATTTCACTCATAGGTGAACTCTGAAAGAAAAAAACAAAAACAAACAAAAAAATAAGTTCATAGATAAAAAGAATAGAATGATGTTATAAGAGGGCAAGTGGGAAGTGTTAGTGCTGAGGGAAATGGGTGAAGTTGTGATGTTACTCCTAATATCATTTTTGTAGATCCTTTAGAATTGTTTATGTATAATCATGCTGTATGTACATACTGTTTTGCTTATTTTTTTGCTACCTGTAGATATTTTATTTTTCTTGACTTATTGCAGTATCTAGAACTTAATGTACAATGTTGACATGGTGAGAGCATACTTTCCTAGTTTGCCCCATTCCCAGTCTTAAGGAGAGTTTCTCTTTCAATATTAACTACAAAGTGTGCATGGATGTCCAAAGTTTGCTGTGAGTGTTCTCTTCTATTTATAATTTTCTGAAAGTATGGGTTTCAATTCTGACTAATACTATTTTCCCTGGTGACTCAGATGGTAAAGAATCTGTGTTCAATACCCAAGACGTGGGTTCAGCCCCTGGGTTGGGAAGATCCCCTGAAGAGCACAGGGCAATCCACTCCAGTATTCTTGCCTGGAGAATCCCCATGGACACAGGAGCCTGGTGGGCTACAGTACAGGGGTCACAAAGAGTCATACACAACTGAGCGACTAAGCACACACACACATTTTTGTTATAATTTTATTTCTTTAATGATTGATACTTCATCATTATGAAGTAATGACGAAGTATCATTATCATTTTGTTTTGTGTGGTCATCTTTTTTCTATTAGTTCTCTTTGGTATTGATATAGTGACTCCAATTTTCTTATGTGTTGTTATGATCTTTTCTTATCCACTGTTAAGCTCTATATTTATATTTAAAATATGCTTTATGTAGATAGCATATTTAGTTTTTTTTATATCCTGTATGGCAATCTCTACCTTTTGAGTTTTTGGAATAATTACATTTAATGTAATTATTTACATGGCTATGTCCTAAGTCTATTACCTACCTTGATTAGTTTTCTTATTTGTCCCATATCCTTCATTTAATTTTTTTCTCTTTTCCTGTGTCATTTTGGATTAAATTAGTATATTTTGGTATTTCATTTTCTCTCCTTTTGGCTTATTAAGTATACTTATTTGCATTAAATTAGTGGTTACTCTATAGTTTAAATATACATATTCAGCTTATCATGACATACCTTCAAAGAATAATATACCATTTCTCAAAGAATACATGAATTTAGAGAAGTATGTTTTCCTTTACCCCTCTTTTATTTGCAGTATTGTTTTTATACCTTTTATTTCTACTAGAGTTTTATGGCCAAAGCCCAATGATATTTTTTTTTTCTTCCAACAGTTATCTTTTAAAGAAATTTAGAAAGGAGGAAAAAAATGTCTTTTGTGTTTACTAACACATTTATCTTTTATAATATACTTTATTACTTACATAGATATGAATTTTCATTTGAAATAATTTCTATGATGTTTTAATTATTTTTTAAAATCATTAGTTCAATAATTTGATAATAACATCACTTGGTATGCTTTTAAAGATATGTCTCTCTTGCTTGGAGTTCATTGAGCTTCTTGAATACTTAGGATTAATCAAATTTGAAAAATGTCAGCCATTTTTTCAAATATATATATATTTTCTGCCTGACACATTCTACTTTGAGAACTCCAATTAACCTTCTATTAGACCATTTTATATTGTCCCACTGATCACTGATCTTTTCCATCTTTTAGTTACTGTGCTACATATCCCATACCAGTTCTTCCAAAACATCTAGAAGCACAAGTCCCTCTATTACTCTTTTATTTCTATGTAGCTAAATTTTGTTTTTCCCACAAATGTGTTTAATTATTAATTCATAACAGGATATATTGTACAATTTGGAAACAGAAGTTGTATTCTATTCATGAATATAGTTATATGTATTTGTTAAAAATATTTTGTATTACGTATATATGGCAGTTACATTCATTAATAAATACAAAACCAAAGATGACCAACTATTTGAGGAAAATAAACAAAGCAAAAGATATACAATATGAAGTAACAAAACAAATGCCTTCAAAAATTATAACTATATAATTTATAATATAAACTAAAGGAAGAAAAATAATTCTGATTGGTATCCTCAAAGCGATTTGCAAAGCAAGACACTGCATTTGAAAAGCAAGAATTGACTTATCTGAAAAAGAAGTTATCAGAAAACAAAGCAACAACAAGAAGTTTTGAAATTAAAATATGGGAAAATGGTAAATTCAATAGATGGGATTAAAAAGTACAGACGAACTATTCTAGGGTTTATTTCAGCATCCTATTAATGCCAAAGTAAAGTGAAGTGAAGTGAAGTCACTCAGTCGCGTCCGACTTTTGCGACCCGTGGGCTGTAGCCCACTAGGCTCCTCCATCCATGGGATTCTCCAGGCAAGAATACTGGAGTGGGGTGCCATTTCCTTCTCCAGGGGATCTTCCCGACCCAGGGATTGAACCCGGGTCTCCTGAATTACAGGCAGATGCTTTAACCTCTGAGCCACCAGGGAAGCCAGTCCTCAATGCCAACCACCTTGCAAATATGGCAAAATAATCACAACAGGAGAGAGATTTAATGGTCAACTCAGCTCAAAGTTAAAGTTTTATCACCTTTGTTTCTTGGAAAATAACCACAAAATTTCCTCGGTTGTCCAAAGCATCAGTTTCATAAAGAAAGGACAATATATTGCAAAGTATTCTGAACAATCAAGTTTTCTGCATAAATCCACCCTTATGCTATATTTTCTAGCTATACTCTCTTTGAGCTGTTTCTAATTCATTGTCCTACTTAGAAAAGATGAATCTTTCAGTATTTAATTAACACCAGGAAAGTATTAGAATCCTTTTAAGACAAAGAGAAAGAAACTAGAATTTAACCATCTCTTGCAATATATTGATCAGCATTGCTATGCCATGAGTCAGTAATGCAGATTAACTTCTATTTTTCTGTGTTTAGAGGAGTAGATTTTTATAAGTAAAGTTGAATGGCAGAACTGAAAATTTTGATTGTAAATGATATAATTATAACGTTAGAGTCAGCACATCCATAAATAATTGTTTGAAGGTTGACAATAGATACACTAAGAGAATTTGATTGGCTGGACCAAATTATTGAGTGTGGAAAGTTTGTTTTGCATAAAATTAAATTACATAAACAAAACACTGATGAATGGTTAACACCAGGCCAATGTTTATACTAAATCAAATAAGTTGAGCTACTGTAGACACAAGCTAATAAACTAGAACTGGCTTTGTTTCTTTAGGGTAATGGGTATAAAAATGTCTATTAAGTATGATTGATAGTTACTTTTTATGAATCCTAGTAATGAGCTTAAGTCATCAAAATGTCTCATATAATCAACATTATCATCTAGCATTTTATATATCTAAAATAACTTTTCAGTCAACATAGTTTTCCTTCAAATTACTTCTTTGGATATTCTTGTGTTTTTGTTCAATCCTAGTTACAAGGATATTTTTCACAAGTTTGTCTATAAGTCAAGGGTTTGAAAAGTATAAATAATGTTTAAAATGGTGACTTTTTTCAGGAGTTTTCTCACCACCATTGTGAAAATAATGTGGATGAATACTAAGAATGTTATTTTGTTTCTCTTTGAGATATTCAAGACTAGTGCTGAGCTATTCTAGAAAGAGTGGCAGTCATGTACTCCCTTATTTCTATTGATCCCAATTAGAGAGTTACTTTTATTTTAAAAGATGTTCTAAATCTAAATCTCTAAATCTTAGCTTCTAACCCAACAATGAGATATTTGGCCTCAATGCAAAACATATGTCAGATTGACTATAGGTTTATAAGGAAGCAACAATCCTTACAGTTATATTTGGAACATGGATATAGTTATTTGGAATGTTGTGAAGTAAAACAAAGTTGATATTTAAAAAAAAAAATTAATTCCATAGGGAAACGAAGTTGAAAGACATAATTTGCATAGAGAGTAAAAGTAAACCAGGTAAATGCTGGGAGTAATCTCTTCAAGCCACAGTCTAGGATGCTCATTTCCCCTGTAAGAAGCCTGGCTGCTGGCCAGTGTCCCTCCATTCAGTTTTTTCTACAAAACTTCATCTCTCTACCATGAATTTCCTCATATTTTACTTGTCCTCAATTCCTTCCCATCTTCTTTCCTTGACAAGTTATGTTAAATGAAATCAGACTATTGTACTGTCAGCAAATTTAGCTTTAAATTAAATAAGTTTTTATTTTCTTCTGAAGTGAAAACCTGAAAGCATAAGTCATCTCCTCAAGTCTTTTCATTCTACACTTTGCTTTGTTCTCAAAATCTTTTAAATATCACATTTAGGTGATTATCTTTGGGTCCCTCCTCTTTTCATTCCTCCCACTTCTCTCCAATCTAGTATTTGCTTATGTTGTCTGTTCCTAGTTACATGGCAGAGTGCCCAGGTCACGTCTCGAAAGACTGAAAATTGGACTATTAACCCATAGAAACTAACCAACATCTTTTACTATCACAAAGATTTCATAGATAGACCATATTGTGCTGACTAATCACAATGGCAGGGTTAGAAATAATCCAATATCTCCTCTTTGAAATAGTTGATAGTCAGGTTAGAAGCATCAGTTCAGTTCAGTCACTCAGTCATGTCCGACTCTTTGTGACCCCATGAATTGCAGCATGCCAGGCCTCCCTGTCCATCAGCAACTCCCAGAGTTCACTCAAACTCACGTCCATCAAATCGGTGATGCCATCCAGCCATCTCATCCTCTGTCGTCCCCTTCTCCTGCTGCCCCCAATCCTTCCCGGCATCAGTTATTCCAATGAGTCAACTCTTTGAATGAGGTGGCCAAAGTACTGGAGTTTCAGCTTTAGCATCATTCC
The DNA here is from genome assembly GCF_014754425.2 of Oryx dammah. NCBI lineage: Eukaryota > Metazoa > Chordata > Mammalia > Artiodactyla > Bovidae > Oryx > Oryx dammah. Next base: position 28,044,791 of record NW_024070210.1, read on the forward strand.
TTCCAAAGAAATCCCAGGATTGATCTCCTTTGGAATGGACTAGTTGGATCTCCTTGCAGTCCAAGGGACTCTGAAGAGTCTTCTCCAATACCACAGTTCAAAAGCATCAATCCTTTGGCGCTCAGCCTTCTTCACAGTCCAACTCTCACATCCATACATGACCACTGGAAAAACCATAGCCTTGACTAGATGAACCTTAGTTGGCAAAGTAATGTCTCTGCTTTTGAATATGCTATCTATGTTGGTCATAACTTTTCTTCCAAGGAGTAAGTGTCTTTTAATTTCATGGCTGCAGTCACCATCTGCAGTGATTTTGGAGCCCCAAAAAATAAAGTCTGACACTATTTCTACTGTTTCCCCATCTATTTCCCATGAAGTGATGGGACTGGATACCATATCTTTGTTTTCTGAATTTTGAGCTTTAGGCCAACTTTTGGCTCTCCACTTTCACTGTCATCAAGAGGCTTTTTAGTTCCTCTTCACTTTCTGCCATAAGGGTGGTGTCATCTGCATATCTGAGGTTATTGATATTTCTCCCAGCAATCTTGATTCCAGCTTGTGTTTGTTCCAGTCCAGCATTTCTCATGATGTACTCTGCATAGAAGTTAAATAAGCAGGGTAACAATATACAGCCTTGACGTACTCCTTTTCCTATTTGGAACCAGTCTGTTGTTCCATGTCCAGTTCTAACTGTTGCTTCCTGACCTGCATGCAGATTTCTCAAGTGGCAGGTTAGGTGGTCTGGTATTTCCATCTCTTTCAGAATTTTCCACAGTTTGTGATCCACGCAGTCAAAGGCTTTGGCATAGTCAATACAGCAGAAATAGATGTTTTCCTGGAACTTTCTTGCTTTTTCCATGATCAGGCGGATGTTGGCAATTTGATCTCTTGTTCCTCTGCCTTTTCGAAAACCACCTTGAACATCAGGGAGTTCATGATTCACGTATTGCTGAAGCCTGGCTTGGAGAATTTTGAGCATTATTTTACTAGCATGTGAGATGAGTGCAATTGTGTGGTAGTTTGAGCATTCTTTGGCATTGCCTTTCTTTGGAATTGGAATGAAAACTGATCTTTTCCCGTCCTGTAGCCACTGCTGAGTTTTCCAAATTTGCTGGCATATTGAGTGCAGCACTTTCACAGCATCATCTTTCAGGATTTGAAACAGCTCAACTGGAATTCCATCACCTCCCCTAGCTTTGTTCATAGTGATGCTTTCTAAGGCCCACTTGACTTCACATTCCAAGATGTCTGGCTCTAGTTTAGTGATCACATCATCATGATTATCTGGGTCGTGAAGATCTTTTTTGTACAGTTCTTCCGTCTATTCTTGCCACCTCTTCTTAATATCTTCTGCTTCTCTTAGGTCCAGACCATTTCTGTCCTTTATCGAGCCCATCCTTGCATGAAATGTTCCCTTGGTATCTCTAATTTTCTTGAAGAGATCTCTAGTCTTTCCCATTCTGTTGTTTTCCTCTATTTCTTTGCATTGATCGCTGAAGAAGGCTTTCTTATCTTTTCTTGCTATTCTTTGGAACTGTGCATTCAGATGCCTATATCTTTTCTTTTCTCCTTTGCTTTTCACCTCTCTTCTTTTCACAGCTATTTGTAACTCCTCTCCAGACAGCCATTTTGCTTTTTTGCATTTCTTTTCCATGGGGATGGTCTTGATCCCTGTCTCCTGTGCAATGTCATGAACCTCATTCCATAGTTCATCAGGCACTCTATCTATCAGATCTAGGCCCTTAAATCTATTTCTCACTTCCACTGTATAATCATAAGGGATTTGATTTAGGTCATACCTGAATGGTCTAGCAGTTTTCCCTACTTTCTTCAATTTGAGTCTGAATTTGGTAATAAGGAATTCATGATCTGAGCCACAGTCAGCTCCTGGTCTTGTTTTTGTTGACTGTATAGAGCTTCTCCATCTTTGGCTGCAAAGGATATAATCAATCTGATTTCGGTGTTGACCACCTGGTGATGTCCATGTGTAGAGTCTTCTCTTGTGTTGTTGGAAGAGGGTGTTTGCTATGACCAGTGCATTTTCTTGGCAAAACTCTATTAGTCTTTGCCCTGCTTCATTCTGCATTCCAAGGCCAAATTTGCCTGTTACTCCAGGTGTTTCTTGACTTCCTACTTTTGCATTCCAGTCCCCTATAATTTAAAGGACATCTTTTTTGGGTGTTAGTTCTAAAAGGTCTTGTAGGTCTTCATAAAACCGTTCAACTTCAGTTTCTTCAGCATTACTGGTTGGGGCAAAGACTTGGATTACCATGATATTGAATGGTTTGCCTTGGAAATGAACAGAGATCATTCTGTTGTTTTTGAGATTGCATCCAAGTACTGTATTTCAGACTCTTTTGTTGACCATGATGGCTACTCCATTTCTTCTGAGGGATTCCTGCCTGCAGTAGTAGATATAATGGTCATCTGAGTTATATTCACCCATTCCAGTCCATTTTAACTCCCTGTTTCCTAGAATGTCAATGTTCACTCTTGCCATCTCCTGTTTGACCACCTCCAATTTGCCTTGCTTCATGGACCTAACATTCCAGGTTCCTATGCAATATTGCTCTTTACAGCATCCAACCTTGCTTCTATCACCAGTCACATCCACAACTGGGTATTGTTTTTGCTTTGGCTCCATCCCTTCATTCTTTCTGGAGTTATTTCTCCACTGATCTCCAGTAGCAGAAGCATAAGAAGCATAAATTCAAAACTAGTGAAATGGAGCATAGGATGGGAGAGCCCACAGTGATTTCAGGTTGTTAGATAGGTAGGTCCAGATTTCCAACTTTTATGTATGTGAGAGGGTTTATCTATGATGTTAATAGTTAGAGTGCTTCTATATAAAACATGAAACGAGGTGCCATGGAGGACAAGAAAGTAAAAGATGCATGGAATCTTTATCTATAATGTGCATGCCATGTAGCTGAATCATTGAGATGTTTAGTTCAATGGTGTAATACAATATAAGAAAATGTCAAACAAAATACTACTAGTTTTTGTGGTTTAGCAAGAACAGAATTCTATCTGGATATGATATGATTTTATCAGCATATGATATGACTACAGAGTAAGAAAAAATGAACATAAATTTAAGCCAATGGATTTGATTATAAGGAGCATGCCATGAACAAAAGATGACTTTTTTTTTCTTGGAGAAAATGACAGTGGCTCTGGTTTCATTATGGAAGTGGGAAAATACTATTTCATGGTTCCTTTCATTCCTATGTTTTAGATAATAACTATTAATTATTTTTATTCTCATTATTTTTATTTTTAGTTGTATTTTATCAGTGTATCTCTATGGTAACAAATATACAGCAATTAAAATGCAGCAGTTAACCATGTCATCTTTCTGTAATGATTTTAATTTGTAAAGCCATTAAGTACTATGTTACAAAGCAATAGACTATAAAAGGTAAGAATATGAATCATAGTTAGCATTATAATAAAATGATTAGACAAATAGAACACACTTTTAATGATGTACAGTTAACATGCTATGAATGCAAAAATATAGCTGGCCCATAGTCCATGTAAATAGCAAATTGGTATTTCTTTTATGTGACCAAATTGTTAGTTAAGCAGTCCCATTTCCCCCATACAGTTTTGAAAGCAAAACATCAAGAGCAAGTGACTCTTGTAGCATAATAAATTTGCTATCATTTTATTATTTTAGATAGACATATCTAATTCTCTCATAATCTGCTCATTTTAATATATAGCTTTTACCTATTTAAATTTCTGTTACTTTCTAGTAGGTAGATGTTGGAATCTAATGGACATGGAAATCTAATGTCTTTAGTTTGGCCAAGGAGATTTACGCTTAGTTATGATTTTATTTCTATATTAAATGCTGATTTCAAAAAATAGCTTGGAGTAAAAATGATCTAGCTTTCACAGAATATTCTAATGATGTAAATTTAGACCAATAGAAGTAAAACTGACTTTATTCTGAATATATATATATATTTCTGATAAATCCAAATAATTCCTAAATGTTTTTCTAAACTCTGACTCTCTCCTAAAAAGCAAGCCTCTAGTTTGTCTTAGGGTCAAAATATCAAAATAGACAAACACACAATAAGGAGCAGTGCACAGTGCCATTGTGGTTTTCAGTATGGTTGGAACACAGTTTCCATTTATTAGAGACCTAGAATTTACACTACAGTGTATTTTTAGAGCAAAACTCTGGACCAGCATCAAGGAAACAGGCTAAATCAAGAAAAGTAAGAAGAGTGAAAATCAAGACTGGCATCATGTCAGATTCAATGCAGAAACAGAAGTATCAGAAAACTTATCAGAGAGAAAAATGAGTCATGGTGACTGGGATGAGTGATTTTCTGAGAACCAAAGTAAGAAAAATACAAAGCTAGTTAGGAAACTGATTCAAGCAAGAAAACTAAGATAAATAAAGCTATTGTTCTGGCTTGGGTCAAGTGCTATTATCCCTATTTCTTAGAACTGCATTGTTGAATATGATAACTACTAACCTCATGTGATTAATTTAAATAATATTTAAAGTTCCAGTTCTTCAGTTTCACTAGCCATATTTTAAGTCCTCAGTAATGGTGTGTGGCTAGTAGCTCCTTTATTGGGCAGCAGATGTGTAGAATATTTACATTATTGCAGAAAGTTCTCTTAGATAGCACTGACCTCAGCCAATCGTAAAGGAAATCAGTCCTGAATGTTCACTGGAAGGACTGATGCTTAAGTTGAAACTCCAATACTTTGGCCACCTGATGCAAAGAACTGACTCATTGGAAAAGACCTTGATGCTGGGAAAGATTGAAGGCAGGAGGAGAAGGGGACGAGGGAGGATGAGATGGTAGGATGGCATCACTGAACTAGACATGAGTTTGAGCAAGCTTCAGGAGTTGATGATGGACAGGGAAGCTTGGTGTGCTGCAGTCCATGGGGTTACAAAGAGTTGGACATGACTGAGTGACTGAACTGAACTGAGAAATATGAATCAATCCCATGGTGAAAACAAAATGGCTATAAAAAGGAAACTCTACTTGACATCCTCTTTTTGTAAATCATAAAACTGAATATATGAAACAACAGCACTCAGGCACTGTACAACTGGTGATACAAGACTGCAATCCATGAGAGTTGAGACATTGCAGGTAAGATCTATAATCAGAACAGCTACCTACCTGGACATGATAGTCTGGGCACAGAACACTGAGCCAGAGTAGAGCATGGAAATCATGCTGAATTGAAGAGTCAGATGTCAAGAACCCCTAGCAACTTAAGTCATTGGAATATATGGGGGAAAACATCGGCAATAAGGCAATTGTGCAGAGGGTTTCCCAGTGGTTCTTGGTAGTGGAGCAAACTGAGCTTTAGCAGAGAGCACTGGGCTTACTGGATTGTACCTGCTACAGAAATGATCCCAGTCAGAGTGCAAAAAAATTGTAAATATTCTTTTTTAAAAAATGTTTAATGGAGTATAGTTGATTTACAATGTTGTGTTAGTTTCAGGTGTATAGCAAAGTGAATCAGTGTAAACATCCTTTTAACCTGGTGGGCATTCAGCTGAGACATCAAAAACCCTCATCTTAAAAACAAACAACAGCAACAAAGACCTACTCTCAGTTCAGTTCAGTTGCTCAGTTGTGTCCGACTCTCTGCGACCCCATGAATTGCAGCACACCAGGCCTCCCTGTCCATCACCAACTCCCGAAGTTCAATCAAACTCACATCCATCTAGTCGGTATCTGCCCTAATAAAGCCTAATGTTCTAGCTACATTTACAGGGGAGATAGTGTGTAAATGTTGACTCCTATCCAGCTAGAGGGCCTTGGGAAATGTAGTAAGCTTCTTAGAGATCCCCAATAACAAAATGTGACACCAAGCATATACAAGTTCGTGATGTTCAGCCAGGAACTGTACATGGAACTAGAACAATAATCACTTTCCAGGGGAAGATAGGGCTTCCCTGGTGGCTCAAACAGTAAAAAATCTGTTTGCAATGTGGGAGATTTGGGTTCAATCCCTGGGTTGGTAAGATCCTCTGTAGGAGGGCACAGCAACCTACTCCAGTGTTCTTGCTTGGAGAATCCCATGGACAGAGGAACCTGGCAGGCTATAGTCTATAGGGTGGCAAAGAGTCAGACATGCCTGAAGAACTAAGTATCCAGGGCACCAGGGGAAGATAAAAGACTTCAGAGCTTCTAAAATCTATCAGTTACAATGTTAAGCATAAAACAATATAGTAGAAGACATTTAAGAAATAGAAAAAAAAGAAATAGAAAATTATGACTTACAGTCAATAAAAAGTAGTTGATAGAAAATGACCCATCAAGAGTCAGATGTTGGATTAATCAGGCAAAGACTTTGAAGCAGCTTTGATAAACAAGTAGGTTCAGAGAATTAAAGACAAAGTTGTTTAAAGGATTAAGGGGAAAATGTAAGTCTTTCCTTAGGGTGTGTGGTAGCTGTCACAGTTTTAAGAGTTGGGGCTGGCAATGGAGGGACTAGAGTGGGATCCAGGTGTGAGGCAGGATTTTTCCTGTGCTGTAGCCACCACTGCCTTATTGGTGGTGGGACTTGATCCAAAGTTGCTGGAGCAGAGGGCTTCCCTGGTGGCTTACATGGTAAGGAAACTGCCTGCAACACAGAAGACCCAGGTTTGACCCCTGGGTCGGGAAGATCCCCTGGACAAGGGAATCGCTATCCACTCCAGTATCCTTGCCTGGATAATCCCATGGACGGAGGAATCTGGAAGGCTAAGGCTACAGCCCACGTGGTCACAAAGAGTTGGACATTGTTGAACCACTAACACTTTCAATGTTTACTTTTGTGTGTGTGTGGAGCAGAAGCCCTGAGGGTAAGGCCCAAACTGGCTTTGTTCCCTTTAGGAGTGTGTTTTTCTTTTCCATGAAGAAGAAAGAGAGGAGTTGCCTCCTGGGGTGGGGTGGCAGAAAGTGCTAAAGCAGTGGAGCCTGTGAAGGCTTCTGACTCCAGTCGGTCACAGGCCGAGAGACAGTGTATTGCCTCTGCAACCTCGGGTGCCAGTCCTCTTTGCCCCTCACAGCCCATTGTACCTTCAGCTTCCACCACCTCTGCCCATGGCAGAATTGCTCTGCAGGGCCGAAGGCCCGTGTGGGCTCTCAACATGTACTGGGGATGGGTAAGCTGTGTTGGAGTGGCTGCTATGAGAGATCCCAGCTGCTTCAGTGTTGTGCTGCTTGAGAAAGTGTTAATGGTGCAGCCACCCACCCAGGCTCTGCCTCAGGACCGGGTTGCCTCTGGGTCCCATAGTCAAGTCTTTTCCCTTGTCATGGCTACCCTAGGTCCAGTGCTGCATTGTGGTATGGAGTGAGTGGAGCCAGAGAGTTTGCTTGCCACAGGCTGGGGTGCTCAGTGAGTTAGTTGTGGGAAACCCTGCTGTTGCTAGAATAGATTTCTCTCTGCCCTGTGTGAGGGCAACCAGTGAGTGCCAGTTCAGGCTTCTTCAGCACTTCTGTTAGTCTCAGAGGTCCTCCAACTAGCCAAGGGGGCTTGTCTCCCCTCCATAGGACATCAGAACTGCAGCACTCACTCTGGGACTTGAATCGCTCACTCCCCAGGTTGGATGTCCTCTCATGTAGTCTCCCTTTTTTTCTGAGTTCCCTCTCAGGGGCACAGGTCTCCCATGGATTGCTTTTTCCCCCTTCCAACCCAATTGCCTGAGGGTCTTTCTTACAACCTTGGTTTTACAGGAGTCCTTCTGCCAGTTTCCAATTCGTTTTCAGTAAGACTTGCTCCACACGTAGATTTATTTTTGATGTGTTCATGGGCAGAGGTGAGCTCTATGTGTTCTTATTCTGCCACCTGGATTGGAATCCCCTTGTAGCAATTATTTAAATTATATATTTTGTAATTCAACATCCTTTAGACATGATATTTTGCTGTTATTTTTTAGTCCCTCAGTTGTGTCTGACACTGCAATCCCATGGACCAGGCTCCCTGTCTATGGGATTTCCCAGGCATAGGAATGGTAACAAACACCCAATTATGTCTTGACTCATCATTTAGTCATTACTTGGAATTGCTTATTTTTACAGAAATTTTCCTATTATTTTATCTGAATGTTTGTACATGCCATTATTTGAAATGTTTGCAGTGGCTTTTCTCATACAGAGCTATACATTTATGGTTGCCACTTGAATCCTATCAGCACTTCAAATTTTATTTACTCAAAATTGTATATATTTTGTAATATATTCTTTTTCCACATCATTATTTCTCTGAAATCCCCACATTTCCTAGCATCCCATATCTAATCAATCCCTTTAATGTCTCTCAAAATTGGTCTATCCTTTCTTGTCCCATTACAGTAATTCAGGCCCCATTACTTTTTATCTGGGCCCTAACTATCATAATGGCATTACTTCCAATCTATTAATTTTCATACTGGTTTCTTTCTTTCAGGATTCATCCTCCTAATTCCCACCTTAATCATTACAGAAGGCAACACTTTCTTTTACTGGATATCTTTAGAGACTGGGTGTTATAGATATTGTCACTTGGAATCCATGTTACAATGTGTGATATGTAGCAGGAAAAGACAGGCCATTCCCATTTCTTCAAGGTACATGGCATGGTTCAAGCATTCTGAATGCTTCAGGGATGTTTGTCATTTGGTCAACTGAAAGATTTTGAAGGCTCAGAAATGGCCAGTAATAGGTAAGGAAATTGAGTTCCCCAGTAAGCGTGCTGATAGTTAGGCAACAGTGAAATCTGTCTTAAAATGAATTTTTAGGTGATGAATATTTGGGATTGTCCTCTTCTCTATCATCAGTCTTCATTTAATGGAGCAGTTCATAAGTATACCTGGTTTTATTGTGCTTCATACATGTGGCCTTTTTTTTTTTTTTTTTCCAAATTGAAGATTTGTGGCAGCCCTGTGTCAAGCAATTCTATTGGTGCCATTTTTTCAACAGCATTAGCTCACTTTTGTCTCTCTGTCACATTTTGGTAATTCTCACAATATTTCAAACTCTTTCAAAATTATGACATTTGTTATTGTGGTCTATGATCAATGATCTTTGAGGTTACTCCCATAATTGTTTTGAGTTTCATGAGTTGAAGCTGTATGAGATGGTAGGATTAACTGATAAATTCATGTTTGCTTTGACTACTCTTTCCACTGACAGTTCCCCAACCTGTCTCTCTCTCCTCAGTCCTTCCTATTCTCTGAGACACAATGATACTTAAATTAGGCCAATTAATAATTCTACAATGGCTTCAAAGTGTTCAAGTGAAAGGAAGACTCACATGTCTTTCACTTTCAATCAAATCTACAAGTGACTAAGCTTAGTGAGGAAGGGATGTCAAAAATGCATAGGCCTAAAGCAAAGCCCCTTGTGCCAAACTGTTAGACAATTTGTGAAGGAAAAGGAAAAGTTCTTGAAGGAAATGAAAAGTGCTACTCCAGTGTACACATGAATGATAAGAAGCAAAGAAAATAGTCTCATTACTGACGCGGAGAAAGATGTAGTGTTCTGGATATAAGATCAAACCAGCCACAATATTTCCTTAAACCAAAGCCTAATCCAGAATCTTCAATTCTATGAAGGCTGAGAGAGGAGAGAAAACTGCAGAAAGGAAGCCTGAAGCTATCAAAAGTTGGTTTATGAGGTAGAAGCTGCAACAAATTATCCAGGAGATCTAGCTAAGATAATCAATGATAGTTGCCACACCAAGCAATAGATATCTAGTGCAGATGAAACAGCCTTCTCTTAGAAGAAAATGCCATCTAGGACTTTCAAAACTATAGAAGAAAAGTCAATATCTGGCTTTAAAGAACAGGCTGCCTTTCTTGTTGGAGGCAAATGCAGGTAGTGACTTGAAGTTGAAGCCACATACCATTAAAAAAATCTTAGTCTTTAGAAGTATGATAAATCTACTCTTTCTGTGTTTTATAAGAACAGAAAACCTGAATAATAGTATGTCAGCTTGCAACATGGTTTACTGAATATTTTATGCTCACTGTGCAGATATACTGCTCAGAAAAAAAAATTTTTTTCTTTTAAAATAGACTCTTTGTGACCCCATAGACTGGCCCACCAGGCTCCTCTGTCTATGGAATTCTCCAGGAAAGAATACTGGAGTGGGTTGCCATTCCCTTCTCCAGGGAATCTTCTGAACCCAGGGATTGAACTCAAGTCTCCTGCATTTCAAGAGGATTCTTTACCATCTGAGCCACCAGGAAAGCCTCAAAATATTACTAGGCACTAGCAAATCCACCTGGTATTTCAAGAATTTGGATGGAAATATGTGAAGAGATTAATGTTTTTGTCATGCCAACTAACTCAATATCCATTCTACAACCCTTGGGTCAAGGGGTAGTTTTTGACTATTAAGTCTGATTATTTAAGAAATACGTTTTGAGGGTCTGTATCTGCTAAAGATGGTTGTCCATCTGACTGTTAAGGCAAAGTAAATTGAAAACTTTCTGAAAGGATCCACTATTTTAGATGTCTTTAAGAACATTCATGATTCATACGAAGAAATCTAAATATCAATATCAACAGAAGTTTGGAAGAAGTTGACAGTAACTGTCAAGGATGACTTTGAGGGGTTCAAGACTTCAATAGAGGATGTCACTGCAGATGTGATGGAAATAGCAAGAGAACTAGAAGTGGAGCCTGCAGATGTGATTGAATTGTTCCAATCTCATGATAAAACTTGAGCAGATGTGAAGCTGCTCTTATGGAAGAGAAAAGAAAGCAGTTTCTTGAAATGGAACCTGTTCCTGGTGAAGATGCTGTGAAGAAGACTGCTGTAACAACAACAAAGGATTTAGAATATAAACAGTCTATGAGGATTTGACTTCAATTTTGGAAGATGTTCTACTGTGGGTTAATATGCTATCAAAACAGTATTGTACGCTACAGAGAAATTTTTCCTGAAAGATGAGTCAATTGATATGGCAAACTTCATTGTTGTATTAGTTTAAGAATTTGCCAAAACCATCCCTACTTTCAGCAACCAACACCCAAAACCCTGATCAGCCTGCCGCCATCAACATTGAGGCAATACCCTCCCCCAACGTAAAAGGTTATGACTCACTGAAGTCTCAGATTATAGTTAGTATTTTTTTAGCAGTAAATTATTTTTTATTCATCTTGTGCATTGTTTTTTAAGGCAGAATGCTATTGAACACTTAACAGAATACACTAGAGTATAACATTTATACACACTGGAAAACTAAAAAAGATGGTGTGACTCAGTTTATTGTGATATTCACTGTATTGTAATGCCCAGGAACCAACCCTCAATATCTCCAAATTATGCCTGACCAGATTGTGCTAAAATGTTTTAAAATTATCAATCTGGCTATGATGTTGACAGTGGTTAAAATAAAGCACTGAAAAAGGTGCTAGAGTGTTAAGAATTAAACTCATAAATAAAAAATATTTAGGAAATGAGTTTTTTCTAAGAGTCAGAATAAAAATGCAAATACCATATGAATTTTTTAAACACAAAATATTGGTAACAAGGTACAATGGAAAGGGAATATCTAGTCTCTATAGTGAAACAAAACAAAATTCCTGAAGAAGCTGCAAGAACAGGCCAAATATTGCTGTAGGACAGAGGGCACTGTATAATCAGAGTAACTGAGGATTTGGTAAAGAACCTGGGGGCAGTAGATGAGCAACTTAGGAAAAGGGGAATTTTAACCCAAATTTAATGTGCAAATCCAATCAATGTGTATCACAACATTTGGAGGTACTAGCTACCTATCAATGCCCAAGTAGACTTTAGTTTGGTAGATGTAGAATATGAATCACAACATTGCTAGATCCACATTGTGTGATTAATTTTATTATTCAGCATTGTTACAGGAAAAAGTCAGTTCAGTCACTGAGTCATGTCCAACTCTTTGCAACACCATGGACTGCAGCATGCCAGGCTTCCCTGCCCATCACCAACTCCTGGAGTTTATTCAAACTCATGTCCATCAAGTCGGTAATGCCATCCAACCATCTCATGCTCTGTCGTCCCCTTCTCCCATCTTCAATCTTTCCCAGCATCAGGGTCTTTTCCAATGAATCAGTTCTTCATGTCAGGTGGCCAAAGTACTGGAGCTTCAGCTTCAGCTTCCAGTGAATATTCAGGACTGATTTCCTTTAGAATTGACTGGTTTGATCTCCTTGCAGTCCAAGGGATTCTCAAGAGTTTTCTCCAACACTACACTTCAAAAGCATCAATTCTTTGGCACTCAGCTTTCTTTATAGTCCAACTGTCACATCCAATCATGACTGCTGGAAAAACCATAGCCTTGACAAAAGACCGTTATTGGCAAAGTGATGTCTCTGCTCTTTAATATGCTGTCTCGGTTGGTCATAGATTTACTCCCAAGGTGCAAGCATCTTTTAATTTCATGGCTGCATTCACCATCTGCAGTGATTTTGGGGCCCCCCCCAAAATAAAGTCTGTCACTATTTCCATTGTTTCTCCATCTATTTGCCATGAACTGATGGGACCAGATGCCATGAATTAGCTTTCTGAATGTTGAGTTTTAAGCCAGCTTTTTCACTCTCCTCTTTCACTTTCATCAAGAGGCTCTTTAGTTCTTCTTTGCTTTTTGCTATAAGGATGGGGTCATATGCATATCTGAGGTTATTGATATTCTTCCCAGCGATCTTGATTTCAGCGTATGCTTTATCCAGCCTGGAATTTCTCATGATGTACTGTGCATATAAGTTAAATAAGCAGGGTGACAATATACAACCTTAACATACTCCTTTCCCTATTTGGAACCAGTCTGTTATTCCATATCCAGTTCTAACTATTGCTTCTGGACCTGCATACAAGTTTCTCAGGAGGCAGGTCAGGTGGTCTGGTATTCCCATCTCTTAAGAATTTTCTACAGTTTGTTGTGATCCAAACAGTAAAAGGCTTTGGCGTAGTCAATAAAGCAGAAATAGATGTTTTTCTGGAATTCTCTTGGTTTTTGTGATCCAAAAGATGGCAATTTGATCTCTGGTTCCTCTTTCTAAATCTTGCTTGAACATCTGGAAGTTCATGGTTCATGTCCTGTTGAAGCCTGGCCTGGAGAATTTTGAGTATTACTTTGCTAGCCTATGAGATGATTGCAACTGTGCAGTAGTTTGAGCCTTTTTTGACATTGCCTTTCTTTGGGATTGGAATGAAAACTGACCTTTTTCAGTCCTGTGGCCACTGCTGAGTTTTACAAATTTGCTGGAAAATTGAGTGCAGCCCTTTCACAGCATCATTTTTTAGGATTTGAAATAGCTGAACTGAAATTCCATCACCTTCACTAGTTTTTTTCATCATAGTGATACTTCCTAAGGCCCACTTGACCTTGCATTCCAGTATGTCTAACTCAAAGGTGAGTGATCACACCCTTGTGATCTTCAGGAAGATCTTTTTTTTGTATAGTTCTTTGTATTCTTGCCACCTCTTCTTAATATCTTCTGCTTCTGTTAGGCCCATACCATTTCTGTCCTTTATTGTGCCCATCTTGGCATGAAAATTTCCTTTGGTATCTCTAATGTCCTTGAGGAGCTGTCTAGTCTTTCGCATTATATCATTTTCCTTTATTTCTTTGCACTGATCACTGAGGAAGGCTTTCTTATCTCTCCTTGCTATTCTTTGGAACTCTGCATCAAATGGGTATATTTTTCCTTTACTGCTTTGCCTTTTGCTTCTCTTCTTTTCATAGCTTTTTGTAAGTCTTCCCCAGAGAATCATTTTCCCTTTCTTTCCTTTATTTTTCTTTGTGACAGGCTTCATGACTGCCTCCTGTACAATGTCATGAACCTCTGTCCATAGTACTTCAGGCACTCTGTCTGTCACCCTTGAATCTATTTGTCACTTCCACTGTATAATCATATGGGACTTGATTTAGGTCATACCTGAATGGTCTGGTGGTTTTCCCTACTTTCTTCAATTTAAGTCTGAGTTTGGCAAGGAGGAGTTCATGATCTGAGCCACAGTCAGCTCCTGGTCTTGTTTTTGCTGACTGTATAGAGCTTCTTCATCATTGGCTGCAAAGAATATAATAAATCTGATTGAGGTATTGACCATTTGGTGACATCCATGGGTAGAGTCATCTCTCGTGGTGTTGGAAGAGGGTGTTTGCTATGACCAGTGTGTTTTCTTGGCAAAACTCTGTTAGTCTTTGCCCTGCTTCATCCTGTACTCTAAGGTCATACTTGCCTGTTATTCCAGGTATCTCTTGATTTCCTCCTTTTGCATTCCAGTCCTCTATAATGAAAAGGATATGTCTTTTGGGTGTTAGTTCTAGAAGGTCTTGTAGGTCTTCATAGAACTGTTCTACTTCAGCTTCTTTGGCATTACTGGTTGGGGCATAGATTTGGATTGCTGTGATATTGAATGGTTTGCCTTGGAAACAAACAGAGATCATTCTGTAATTTTTGAGATTGCATCCAAGTACTGCATTTTGGACTCTCTTGTTGACTATGAGGGCTACTCTATTTTTTCTAAGAGATTCTTGCCCACAGTAGTAGGTTTAATGGTTATCTGAGTTTAGTTCACCCATTCCACTCCATTTTAGTTCACTGAGTCCTAAAATGTCAATGTTTGCTCTTGCTTTCTCCTGTTTGACTACTTCCAATTTACCATGATTCACGGACCTAACATTCCAGGTTCCTATACAAAACTGTTCTTTAGAGTATCAGACTTTACTGCCATCACCAGTCACATTCACAACTAATGTGAAAGCAAGGTGTTTTTGCTTTGGCTCTGTCTCTTCATTCTTTCTGGAGTTATTTCTCCACTGTTCTCCAGTAGCATATTGGGCACCTAAAGACCTGGGGAGTTCATCTATCAGTGTCCTTTTTTGTTTTTTCTTTACCTTTTCATACTGTTTATAGGGTCCTCAAGGCAAGAATACTGAAATGTTTTGCCATTCCCTTCTCCAGTGGACCACATTTTGTTAGAACTCTCCAACAAGACCCCTCTGTTTTGGGTGGCCCTCCATGGCATGGCTCATCAGTTCAGTTCAGTTCAGTTGCTCAGTCGTGTCTGACTCTTTGTGACCCCATGAATCACAGCACGCCAGGCCTCCCTGTTCATTACCAACTCCCGAAGTTCACTCAGACTCACGTCCATCGAGTCAGTGATGTCATCTGGCCATTTCATCCTCTGTCGTCCTCTTCTCCTGCTCCCAATCACTCCCAGTATCAGAGTCTTTTCCAATGAGTCAACTCTTCACATGAGATGGCCAAGATACTGGAGTTTCAGCTTTAGGATGATTCCTTCCAAAGAAATCCCAGGACTGATCTCCTTTAGAATGGACTGGTTAGATCTCCTTGCAGTCCAAGGGACTCTCAAGAGTCTTCTCCAATACCACAGTTCAAAAGCATCAATTCTTCGGCACTCAGCCTTCTTCACAGTCCAACTCTCACATCCATACATGACCACTGGAAAAACCATAGCCTTGACTAGACGGACCTTAGTCAGCAAACTAATGTCTCTGCTTTTGAGTATGCTATCTAAGTTGGTCATAACTTTTCTTCCAAGGAGTAAGTGTCTTTTAATTTCCTGGCTGCAGTCACCATCTGCAGTGATTTTGGAGCCCCCAAAAAATAAAGTCTGACAGTGTTTCCACATCTATTTCCCATGAAGTAATGGGACCAGATGCCATAATCTTCATTTTCTGAATGTTGAGCTTTAAGCCAACTTTTGGCTCTCCACGTTCACTGTCATCAAGAGGCTTTTTAGTTCCTCTTCACTTTCTGCCATAAGGGTGGTGTCATCTGCATATCTGAGGTGATTGATATTTCTCCTGGCAATCTTGATTCCAGCTTGTGCTTCTTCCAGCCCAGCATTTCTCATGATGTACTCTGCATAGAAGTTAAATAAGCAGGGTGACAATATACAGCCTTGATGTACTCCTTTTCCCATTTGGAACCAGTCTGTTTTTCCATATCCAGTTCTAACTGTTGCTTCCTGACCCGCATACAGATTTCTCAAGAGACAGGTCAGGTGGTCTGGTATTTCCATCTCTGTCAGAATTTTCCACAGTGTATTGTGATCCACACAGTCAAAGGCTTTGGCATAGTCAATAAAGCAGAAATAGATATTTTTCTGGAACTCTCTTGCTTTTTCCATGATCCAGCGGATGTTGGCAGTTTGATCTCTGGTTCCTCGGCCTTTTCTAAAACCAGCTTGAACTTCAGGAAGTTCACAGTTCACGTATTGCTGAAGCCTGGCTTGGAGAGTTTTGAGCATTGCTTTACTAGCATGTGAGATGAGTGCAATTGTGTGGTAGTTTGAGCATTCTTTGGCATTGCGTTTCTTAGGGGTTGGGACGAAAACTGACCTTTTCCAGCCCTGTGGCCACTGCTGAGTTTTTCAAATTTGCTGGCATATTGAGTGCAGCACTTTCACAGCATCATCTTTCAGGATTTGAAATAGTGGCATGGCTCATAAAGTGAAGTCGCTCAATCGTGTCCAACTCTTTGCGACCCCGTGGACTGTAGCCTACCAGGTTCCACCATTCATGGGATTTTCCAGGCAAGAATACTGGAGTGGGTTCCCATTTCCTTCTCCAGGAGATCTTCCCGACCCAGGAATTGAACCCAGGTCTCCCACATGGTAGGCACTGTAGGCAGATGCTTTACCATCTGAGCCACCAGGGAATAATTTCATTCAGTTAGGCATGGCTGTGATCCATGGGATCAATGTGATTAGTTTTCTGTAATTATGGTTTTCATTCTGTCTGCCCTTTGCTGGATAAGGTTAAGAGGCTTATGGAAGCTTCCTGATGGGAGAGACTGGCTGAAGTTAAATCTGGTTCTTGTTCTGATGGGTGGGGCCATGCTTAGAAAATCTTTAATCCAATTTTCTGTTGATGGGTGTGGCTGTGTTCCCTCCCTTTTTTTTTGCCCTGAGGCCAAACTATGGTGGAGCTAATGAAGATAATGGCAACCTCTTTCAAACGGTCCCAAGCAGGCACTGCAACACTCAGTGCACTCGACCCTTCACCAGGCCACTGCCAACCCACGCTTCTGCTGGAGACTCTTTGGACACACATGGGCAATTCCAGGTCAGCCTCTTGTGGGGTCACTGCTCCTGTATCCTGGATCCTGGTGTGTACAGGATTTTATTTGTGCCCTCCAAGAGTCTGTTTCCCCAGTCCTGTGTAAGTTCTGGCAGCTCTATGTTGGGGTTAATGTTGATCTCCTCCTAGAGGGCTTATGCCGTACCCAGGTCTGCTACACCCAGAACCCTGCCCCTGTAGCAGGCCACTGCTGCCCTGTACCTCTGCAGGAGACACAAACAGAGTTCTGGCTCAGTCTCTGTGGGGACTATGGGTCCTGGTGTGCACAAGATTTTGTCTGTGCCCTCCAAGAGTCTGTTTCCCCAGTCCTGTCTAAGTTCTGGTGGCTCTATGGTGGGGTTAATTGCAACCTCCTCCAAGAGGGCTTTTGCCATACCCAGATCTGCAGCACCCAGAGCCCCTGCCCCTGCAGCAGGCCACTGCTAACCCATACCTCCAAAGGAGACACTCAAACACTCAAAGGCAGGTCTGGCTCAGGCTCTGTGGAGTCCCCTGGGGTGCACAAGATTTTGTCTGAGCCCTCCAAACATCTCTGGCCGGTATGGGGTTTGATTCTAAATGCAATTTCACCCCTCCTACCATCTTGCTGTGGCTTCTCCTTTGCCCTTGGACATGGGGTATACTTTTTGGTGGGATTCAACATTCTCCTGTTGATGGTTGTTCAGCAGCAAGTTTTAATTTTGGAGTTCTCTCAGGAGAAGATGAGCACACAACCTTCTACTCTGCCAGACAGTTGAAAATGGAAAATGCTCACTTTCTTGGTGCACTAGATTAGTCTTCCTTCAATCTCAGTAGTCTAGACCAATGCTGCTCAACATATAGTATGTGAATTGATAAAGACTATCAACTCTGTTATGGATCTGCAAAAAAACAAAACAAAACAAAACAGAACAGTTAGTGAGTGTAAGCATTTATACATTTTATAGTAATGCGGCATTGCTATAACATCCAAGAGCATAATAAGTGGATTTGTCATTTTGAATAAGATTAGACCAGTTCAGTTGTTGAATTCATGATATGTTTTTCATATGTTTCAAACTGAACCCTTCTATGCCATATGAGTTAATGTTGTGAGGTGTGATGTTTTAAGGTATCTGTTACCTCTATTTCAAAAGATTTAAGATATGAAAAAATATAAGCTTTTTATTTATAACTATTTTATACTTAATATTTGATCATTTTTTTCTAAATTTAATGTCTATAATTTATAATTAAATTGAAGTCAATTTTTAATTATTTATTTTAAAATGTATCTTGTTCAGTTACTGTCTTCTGCAGCTATTTGTGACACCATGAACTGCAGCATAATAGGCTTCCCTGTCTTTCATTATCTCCTGGAGTTTGAACAAACTCATGTCCATTGAGTCAGTGATGCCATCCAACCATCTCATCCTCTGTCTTCACCTTCTCCTCCTACCCTCAATCTTTCATAGCATCAGGGTCTTTTCCAATGAGTTGGCTCTTTGCATTAGGTGGCCAACATATTGGAGCTTTGGCATGAGTCCTTCCAATGAATATTCAGGGTTGATTCCCTTTAGGATTGACTGGCTCAAAATCCATGCTGTCCAAGGACTTCTCAAGTCTTCAACACCACAGTTCAAAAGCATCGATTCTTTGGTGCTCAGCTTTCTTTAAGGTCCAAATCTCACATCTATACATGACTACTGGGAAAATCATAGCTTTGACTATACGGACCTTTGACAGCAACAAAGTGATGTCTCTACATTTTAATGCACTGTCTAGGTTTGCAAAAGCTTTTCTTCCAAGGAACAACTGTCTTTTAATTTCCTTGCAGTCACAGTCTGCAGTGATTTTTGAGCCCAAGAAAATGAAATCTGACAAAGTTTCCACTTTCTATCCATCTATTTGCCATGAAGTAATAGGATTGGATGCCATGATCTTCATTTTTTGAATGTTGCATTCTAGCCCAGCTTTTTCATTCTTCTCTTTCACCTTCATCAACAGGCTCTTCAGTTCTTCTCCACTGTCAGCCATTAGAGTGGTATCATCTGCATATCTGAGGTTGTTGATATTTCTCCCAGCAGTATTGATTCCAGCTTGTGATTCAAGCCATGATTCACATGATGTACTCTGCATGTAATTTAAATAAGTAGGGTGACAGTATACAGCCTTGTTGCACACCTTTCCCAATTTTGAACCAATCTGTTGTTTAACGTCTAGTTGTAACTGTGCTTCTTGACCTGCATACCATTTTCTCAGGAGGCAAGCAATGTGGTCTGGTGTTCCCATGTCTCTAAGAATTTTCCATAATTTGTTGTGATCCACACAATCAAAGAATTTAGCATAGTCAATGAAGTAGAAGTTTTTCTGGAATTCCCTTGCTTTTTTTGTGACCCAGTTAATGTTGACAATTTAATTTCTGGTTCCTCTGCCTTTTCTAAATCCAGCTTGCTACATCTGGATGTTCTCAGTTCATATGCTGCTGAAGTCTAGCTTGCAGGGTTTTGAGCGTAATCTTGCTAACATGTGAAATGAATGTGATTGGTTATTTGAGCATTCTTTGACATTGCCTTTCTTTGGGATTGGAATGAAAACTGACCTTTTCCAGTCCTGCGTCCACTGCTGAGTTTTCCAAACTTGCTGGCATATTGAGTGTAGCACTTTAACAGCATCATCTTTTAGGATTTGAAATAGTTCAACTGGAATTCCATCACCTGCACTAACTTTGTCTGTAGTAATGCTTCCTTAGGCCCACTTGACTTCACATTCCAGGATGTCTGATGCTAGGTGAGTGTTCACACCATCATGGTTATCTGGGTCATTAAGATCTTTTTTGCACAGTTCTTCTGTGTATTGCCACCTCTTCTTAATCTCTTCTGCTTCTGTTATGTCCTTGCTGTTTTTGTCCTTTATTGTACTCATCTTTGCAAGAAATATTCCTTTGGTATCTCTAATCTTCTTGAAGAGATCTCTAGTCTTTCCCATTCTACTGTTTCCCTCTATTTCTTTGCATTGATTACATAGCATGACTTTTTTTTTTTTAATCTCTCCTTGCTATTCTTTGGAACTCTGCATTCAGATGGGTCTATCTTTCCTTTTCTGCCTTGCCTTTCACTTCTCTTCTTTTCTCAGCTATTTGTAAGACCTCCTCAGACAACCAGTTTGCCTCTTTGCATTTCTTTTTTTGGGGGATTGTTTTGGTCACCACTACATGTTATGAACCTCCATCTATGGTTCTTCAGGCACTCTATCAGATCTAGTTCTTTGAATGTATTCATCACCTCCACGGTATAAGGGATTTTATACCTAGTGGTTTTCCCTGCTGCTGCTAAGTCGCTTCAGTCATGTCCAACTCTGTGCGACCCCATAGACGGCAGCCCACCAGGCTCCCCCATCCCTGGGATTCTCCAGGCAAGAACACTGGAGTGAGTTGCCATTTCCTTCTCCAAGTGGTTTTCCCTACTTACTTCAATTTGAGCCTGAATTTTACAATAAGGATCTGATGATCTGAGTCACAGTCAGAGCCAGGACTTGTTTTTGCTGACTGTATAGAACAGTCCATCTTTGGATACAAAGAATATAATCAGTATGATTTCAATATTGACCACCTGGTGATGTCCATGTGTAGAGTCGTGTGTTGTGCTGTTGGAAGAGGGTGTTTGTTATGACCAGTGGGTTCTCTTGTCGAAACTCTGTTAACCTTTGCCCCACTTCATTTTGTACTCTAAGGCCAAACTTGTCTGTTACTCCAGGTATCTCCTGACTTCCTACTTTTGCATTCCAGTTCCCTATAGTGTATAGGACATCATGTTTTGGTGTTAGTTCTAGATTTCGTAGGTCATCAGAATGGTTCAACTTCAGCTTTTTCAGAATTAGTGACTGGGACATAGACTTGAATTACTGTGATGTTGAATGCTTTGCCTTGAAAATGATGGGAACTCATTCTTCGTGTTTGAGATTGCAACCAAGTACTTCATTTCAGACTCTTTTTTTGACTATGATGGCTGCTCTATTCCTTGTAAGGGATTCTTGCCCATGGTAGTAGATATTAAAGTCATCTGAATTAAATTCACCCATTCCAGCCCATTTTAGTTCACTGATTTTTAAAATGTTGATATTCCCATTTGCCATCTCCTATTTGACCACATCCAATTTACCTGATTCATACATTCTAGGTTCCTATGCAATATTTTTCTTTAAAGCATTGGACTTTACTTTTACCATCAGATAAAACCACTACTGAGCATTCTTTCCACTTTGGCTCAGCGTCTTCCTTCTTTCTGTACCCATTTCTCTGTTCATCCTTGGTAGTATATTGGACAGCTAATGACCTGGGCTACTTTTCTTTCAGTGTCATATCCTTTTGCCTTTTCAAATAAATATATCTTACATGTAACTAATAAAACTTCATTGTACCCCTTTTCCTAACATGTTAATAGTAATGAATTATATAACAAATATAACATATAACAAATATAACATATTATATAACAAATATAACAAATTATAAAAGTGGACATGTTCCTAAAATATAAAGACAAAAGTTTATCTGAGTTTATTTAATTTGGTTTTGTAAACATATTTAATGATGGTGTGAGAAAACCACAGAATATTATTTGCAGAGATATAAACTGTGGGAAATTCTGAAAGAGATGGGAAAACCAGACCACCTGACCTGCCTCTTGAGAAACCTGTATGCGAATCAGGAAGCAACAGTTAGAAGTGGACATGGAACAACAGACTGGTTCCAAATAGGAAAAGGAGTACATCAAGGCTATATATTGTCACCCTGCTTATTTAACTTACATGTAGAGTATATAATGAGAAACGCTGGGCTGGAAGAAGCACAACCTGGAATCAAGATTGCTGGGAGAAATATCAATAACCTCAGATATGAAGATGACACTACCCTTATGGCAGAAAGTGAAGAGGAACTAAAACGCCTCTTGATGAAAGTGAAAGAGAAGAGGGAAAAAGTTGGCTTAAGCTCAACATTCAGAAAACTAAGATCATGGCATCTGGTCCCATCACTTCATGGGAAATAGATGGAAAAACAGTGGAAACAGTGTCAGACTTTCTTTTTGGGGGCTCCAAAATCACTGCAGATGGTGATTGCAGCCATGAAATTAAAACACTTACTCCTTGGAAGAAAAGTTATGATCAACCTAGATAGCATATTGAAAAGCAGTGACATTACTTTGCCAACAAAGGTCCATCTAGTCAAGGCTATGGTTTTTCCAGTGGTCATGTATGGATGTGAGAGTTGGACTGTGAAGAAAGCTGAGCACCGAAGAATTGATGGTTTTCAACTGTGGTGTTGGAGAAGACTCTTGAGAGTCCCTTGGACTGCAAGGAGATCCAACCAGTCCATCCTAAAGGAGATCAGTCCTGGGTGTTCATTGGAAGGACTGATGTGAAGCTGAAACTCCAATACTTTGGCCACCTCATGTGAAGAGTTGACTCATTGGAAAAGACCTTGATGATGGGAAGGATTGGGGGCAGGAGGAGAAGGGGATGATGGAGGATGAGATAGCTGGATGGCATCACCAATTCAATGGACATGAGTTTGGGTGAACTCTGGGAGTTGTTGATGGACAGGGAGGCCTGGCATGCTGCATTTCATGGGGTCACAGAGTTGGACACGACTGAGAGACTGAACTGAACCAAACTTAACTGGCTAATTAAACAATGAAACCATTAAAACCTAAGTAGAATTTTCAAGCAAACCATTACAAACATATTCACACAAAAATAGTAATTTGAAAGAAAGAATATTGAATTATAAAGTCAATGTAAGATGTTATATGTGAATATTAATAGTGTAAAATGTACTCTTTCGGTAAACAAATATAGCTTTTATAATTTTAATTTTTTATATTTTATGTTCTGATTATATTTTTGAAATGTAATTCTATGTCTAATAAATATCAGGATTGAATCTAATAAAATCAAGATTTTATAGTATATGTTTTATTTTAATATTAATACATTTCTTGTATATTGATCTCAATGGATATGAATCACCAATAAAAGCAATTAAAATACTCACAGGCAGTTTACAAGCCTCTTCTCTAGGCAGCTTGTATTTTGGCTTAGTATTTCGTAGGCTGATTTTAATATGTGTGAAAATCTCTTGTGGATATTGTCAAAATGAGTATTCTGAATTCAATATATTTATGATAGATGATATTCTTCATTCTATTGATTAAAAGTTTCCAGATGGTGCTAAAGCTGCCAGTTTCTATATCAAAGTTTGACTATCACATCATTATAATTTTCTCATATATTCAGTATTATCCCACTTCACTAACACTGATGAATATGAGTATGACTCTCCATCCCCTACCTCCCAAGAAAGAGTGGAATGGGAAGCCAATAGATATAATGGAAGTTTTGAGGTTTCATGTGACTATCTTAATTTGACTTGATGAAGGAATATTATGAAGAGATATCTGGAATTTTCCTATAAGGGTCATAATTCTATGCAGATAACCTAAATGAAATAGTCATACTCTTTTTTCAGGCAGCAAGAATATGCTCTATCCAGATACAACAGTGCTTCTTCACTATAAATCTCTGACTTAACTGCAGACCCCTCTTGACTTGAAGAGGGAATCTCAGACCCTTGGAGACTGTGGGCTACTTCTATGTGCAAACAACTTCCTTGAGGATGAGATTCTGGGCCATAAACTTACTGGTTCAAGTGCTAAAAGTAAACAGTAATTTTAAAAGGGGAAATGGGGTTGTATCCCTTGTTAACAAAACTAAGCATAAAATAACAAGAAGTAGATTCATGGTGTGAATGACAGTTTCTCTGGCTTTCACTATTATAACATGATATCCACAAAAATTGGTGAGTGGGGCTTACAGATTCCAGTAATAACAATGTGGCATGCTGAGATTAAGCCTCCAGGAGATACAGCAGAAAGAGATACCTATATAAAATCTAAGACAAACATGTAGCATCACCCAACTGTGTGAAGGCATAGGATAGTGATCAAAACCATCAACTGAAGGGGAATCTTCCTTTGAGAGACAGGAAAAGTTAGATCCTGGCAATATGTGTAATTAAAAATTTTTTTGTCTAACTCATCCCCCAATCTTCTCTTGGCTCAAGATATCAGAAAACTGTTTGGGGTATCTGAAAACTTCAGCTTTACTAGTTTCAGTTATTAGAAGACATTTGAGACTGGTGTGTGGATCACAGTAAACTGTGGAAAATTCTGAAAGAGATGGGGATACCAGACCACCTGACCTGCCTCTTGAGAAACCTATATGCAAGTCAGGAAGCAACAGTTAGAACTGGACATGGAACAACAGACTGGTTCCAACTAGGAAAAAGAGTGTGTCAAGGCTGTATATTGTCACCCTGCTTATTTGACTTATATTCAGAGTACATCATGAGAAACGCTGGGCTGGAAGAAGCACAAGGTGGAATCAAGATTGCCAGGAGAAATATCAATCACCTCAGATATGCAGATGACACCACCCTTATGGCAGAAAGTGAAGAGGAACTAAAAAGCCTCTTGATGAAAGTGAGAGGAGAGTGAAAAAGTTGGCTTAAAGCTCAACATTCAGAAAACGAAGATCATGGCATCTGGTCCCATCAGTTCATGGGAAATAGATGGGGAAACGGTGGAAAGAGTGTCAGACTTTATTTTGGGGGGCTCCAAAATCACTGAAGATGGTGATTGCAGCCATGAAATTAAAAGACGCTTACTCCTTGGAAGAAAAGTTATGACCAACATAGATAGCATATTGAAAAGCAGAGACATTACTTTGCTAACTAAGGTCCATCTAGTCAAGGCTATGGTTTTTCCAGTGGTCATGTATGGATGTGAGATTTGGACCGTGAAGAAAGCTGAGTGCCGAAGAATTGATGCTTTTGAACTGTGGTATTGGAGAAGACTCTTGAGAGTCCCTAGGACTGCAAGGGGATCCAACCAGTCCATTCTGAAGGAGATCAGCCCTGGGATTTCTTTGGAAGGAATGATGCTGAAGCTAAAACTCTAGTACTTTGGCCACCTCATGTGAAGAGTTGACTCATTGGAAAAGACTCTGATGCTGGGAGGGATTGGAGGCAGGAGGAGAAGGGGACGACAGAGGATGAGATGGCTGGATGGCATCACTGACTCGATGGATGTGAGTCTGAGTGAACTCCAGGAGTTGGTGATGGACAAGGAGGCTGGCATGCTGCGATTCATGGGGTCGCAAAGAGTCGGACACGACTGAGCAACTGACCTGAACTGAACTGAAAACAAATAATTAAGGGGCAGATCTATAGAGGAGGAGGTCACACAGATGGAGGCCACAAAATCTTCATGCAAAATATGTAATAACTGAAATCTTTGGCTAACCAAGGATCCATGCAATTGTAGAGGAGACACCAGTGTCTACAGTAACTTGAAGATAGAAAAACTGATTAGAGATTTCAACTGCTGTCATAAATAGAAATCTGAATGTGAAGTTTGACCTAGCTGTGTTAAATGCTTCCCTGCTGGCTCACACAGTACAGAATCCGCCTGCAATGCAAGGGACCCAGGTTCAATCCCTGGGTCACGAAGATCCCCTGGAGAAGGGAATGGCTACCCACACCAGTATTCTTGCTTGGAGAAATCCATGGACAGAGGAGCCTGGTGGGTTACAGTCCGTGGGATGTTAAAGAGTCGGACATGACTGAGCAATTACCACACACCTGAGAAAAAGATAACTAAAGTCAACGTCTCTACAATGTACCCATCATAATATTTAATATTCATGTAAAAAACATATAGGTTTTTAAAAAAGCATTATAAAGTATAACACATAAGTACTACTCAAAAGAAATCTTCAGTAGTTTTATCAATTTCAAATTAGTGAACTTTGGGGCAAAGAAAATTATCAGGACTAAACATGACAGTTCACCAAGAAGACAAAACAATACCAGATGATCATGCACAACATAAAAATCTTAAAAATACATAAGGCTCGCGTGTTTTTGTAATATATAGAAAAATTGAAATAACTAAGAGGAGAAATTTATAAATATCCTTAAAATTTAAGAAGATTGAAATCATTTCATGTATCTTTTCCAAACACAAAGGTATAAAACTAGAAATCAATAGCAAGAGGAAAACTGGAAACTTCACACGTATATAAAAATTAAACAATACAATCCTGAACAATCAACTGTCAAAGGTATACTAATATAAGAAGTCAAAAGATATATTGAAAAAAAAAATGAAAATAGAGCCACAAAATAACAAAACTTCTGGGATACAACAAAAGCCCTGGTAAGAGGGAAGTTGACAGCAACAAATGAGTGCATTAAAAAAAATTTCAAATAAATAATCTAATTTTATACCTTTGTTGTTGTTGTTCATTTGCTCAGTTGTGTCCAACTCTTTGAAACCCATGCATTGCAGTACACCAGGCTTCCCTGTCCCTCACCATATCCCAGAGCTAGCTTTAACTCATGTCCATTGAGTCAATGGGCTTCCGTGTTGGCTCTGATGGTAAAGAGTCTGCCTGCAATGCGGGAGACCCAGGTTCAAATGATCCCCAGTCAGGAAGACCCCCTGGAGAAGAAAATGGCAACTCACTCCAGTACTCTTGCCTGGAAAATTCCAGACAGAGGGGCCTGGAAGGCTACAGTCCATGGAGGTCACAAAGAGTCAGACATGACTGAGCGACTTCACTTTCTTTCCTATAGAGTTGGTGATGCCATCTAACCATTTTGTTCTCTGGCATGCCTGTCTCCTCCTGCCTTCCATCTTTCCCAGCACCAGGGACTTTTCTAATGAACCAGCTATTCGCATCCGGTGGTCAAGTATTGGATCTTTAGCTTTAGCATCAGTCCTTCCAATGAATGTTAAAGATTTATTCCGTTTAGGATTGACTTGTTTGATCTCCTTGCATTCCAAGGGATTCTCAAGAGTCTTCTCCAGCTTCAGTCTCAAAGCATCAATTCTTTGGCACTCAACCTTCTTTATGGTCCAGTTCTCACATCTATACATGACTACTGGAAAAATCATAGCTTTGACTAGACGGACCTTTGTTGGCAAAATAATGTTTCTGCTTTTTAATATGCTGTCAAGGTTTGTCATATCTTTTCTTCCAAGGAGCAAGCATCTTTTAATTTCATGGCTGCAGTCAGCAACTGCAGTGATTTTGGAGCCCCCCAAAATAAAGTCTGTCACTGTTTCCATTGTTTCCCCATCAGTTGGCCATGAAGTGATGGGACCGGATGCCGTGATCTTTGTTTTTTTTTTTTAATTTTAAGCCAACTTTTTCACTCTCCTCTTTCACTTTCATCAAGAGACTCTTTAGTTGTCCTTTGCTTTCTGCCATAAGGGTGGTGTCATCTGCATATCTGAGGTTATTGATATTTCCCCCAGAAATCTTGATTCCAGCTTCTGCTTCATCCAGCCCTGCTTTCCATGTGATGTACTCTGCATATGTTAAATAAGCAGGGTAACAATATACAGCCTTGACATACTCCTTTCCCAATTTGGAACCAGTCTGTTGTTCCATGTCCGGTTCTAACTGTTGTTTCTTGACCTGCATACAGTTTTCTCAGAAGGCAGGTCAGGTGGTCTGGTATTCCCATCTCTTAGAGAATTTTCCACAAGTTGTTGTGATCCATACAGTCAAAGGTTTTATTTTAACATAGTTAATGAAGCAGAAGTACATGTTTTTTCTGGAATTCTTTTGCTTTTTATATGATCCAACAGATGTTAGTAATTTGATCTCTGGTTCCGATGGTTTTTCTAAGTACAGCTTGAATATCTGTAATTTTTTTGGTTCATGTACTGTTGAACCCTAGCTCGTAGAATTTTGACCATTACTTTGCTAGAAAGTGAAGTTAATGCAATTATATGGTAATTTGAACATTCCTTGGCACTGCCTTTCTTTGGGATTGGAATGAAAACTGACCTTTTTCCAGTCCTGTGGCCACTGCTCAGTTTTCCAAAATTGCTGGCATGTTGAGGTCAACACTTTAACAGCATCATCTTTTAAGATTTGAATTAGCTCAGCTGGATTTCCATCGCTTCCACTAGCTTTGTTCATAGTGATGTTTCCTAAGGCCCACTTGACTTTACACTCCAAGATGTCTGGCTCTTGGTGAGTGATCACACCATAGTATTTATTTGGGTGATTGAGATCTTTTATGTATAGTTCTGTGCATACTTGCCACCTCTTCTTTATGTCTTCTGCTTCTGTTAGGTCCGTATTGTTTCTGTCCTTTATCAAGCCCATCTTTGCATGAAATGTTTCCTTGGTGTCTTCAGTTTTCATAAAGTGATCTCTAGTCTTTCCCATTCTATTGTTTTCCTCTATTTCTTTGCATTGATTACTTAGCATGCCTTTTTAAAAAAATCTCTCCTTGCTATTTTTTGGAACTCTGCATTCAGATGGTATATCTTTCATTTTCTTCTTTGCCTTTCACTTCTCTTCTTTTCTCAGCTATTTGTAAGACCTCCTCAGACAACATTTTGCCCTTTTGCATTTATTTTTCTTGGGGATAGTTTTTCTCACTGCCTCCAGTACAGTGTTATGATCCTCTGTCCATAGTTCTTCAGGTACTCTGTGTATCAGATCTTATCCCTTGGATCTAGTTATCACTTGCACTGTATAATCATAAGTGATTTGATTAAGTCATACCTGAATGGCCTAGTGGGTTTCCCTACTTTCTTCAATTTAAATTTGAATTTTGCAATAAGGAGTTGTTTGTCTGAGTCACAGTCCACTTCCAGCTGCAAGAATATAATTAATCTGATTTTGGTATTGACCAGCTGGCAATGTACATGTTTAGAGTTGTCTCTTGTGTTGTTGGAAAAACGTGTTTACTATGACCAGTACACTCTTTTGGCAATACTCTGTTAGCCTTTTCCCTTCTTCATTTTGTACTCCAAGGCCAAACTTGCCTGTTACTCCAAGGATCTCTTGACTTCCTACTTTTGCATTCTAGTCCCCTATGATGAAAAAGACATTATTTTTTGTTGTTAATTCTAGAAGGTCTTGTAGATCTTCATAGAAATGTTCAAGTTCAGCTTCTTTGGCATTAGTAGTTGGGACATAGATTTGGGTTACTCTGATATTGAATGGTTTGCCTTTACACCTTAAACAACTAAAAAGAACAAACTAAGTCTAAAGTTTGAAGAAATGAGATAATGTTAATCAGAGCAGAAATAAGTAGAGAACAGAAAAAAAATACATAAAAATCATTAAAATTAAAAGTTGAACTTTGAAAAGAGAAACAAAATTGCAAAACTTTAGCTAGACTTTATCAAAAAATAAAGTGAGGACTCAAAATTAGAAATTAAAGTGGAGATACTACAACTGATAACACAAAATTGCAAAGAGTCATAAGCAACTACTATGAACAATTACTTGCCAACAAACTGGGCAACCTAGAAGAAATGGATAAATTCCTAGAAAATATACAATTTATCAATAGGAAGTAATGAAATAAACTAAACATATCAGTAATGGGCAAGGATATTGAGTCACTGATTAAAAGCTTCCCAGCAAATAAAATCCCTGGACCAGATGGTGAATTCTACCAAACTCTTAAGAAAAATTATAACCAATCTTACTCAAACTATGCCAGACTGTTGAAGAGGAGGAAATACATCCAAACTTATTTTATGAGGACAGCATTACCTTGATATCAATGCTAGATAATGACATTAAAGCTACGGGCCAGTATTCTTGGTGAATATGGATATAACAATTCTCAATAAAATGATACCAAACTATGTACAACATGGTATTGGGGATTCTAGCTAAAGCAATTAAGGAAGAAAAAGGCATCCAGCTGAAAAGAAAAAGGTAAAATAGTCTCTACTAGTGACATGATCTAGTACATAGAAAATCGTGAATTCTACCAAAGAGTTGTTAGAACTAATCAATGAATCTAATGACATTGCAGGATATGAAATTGATATACAAAAATCAATTGCAGGGGAACAAAATGATGTGGCTGTCTGGGTGACAACCCTGGGCAGGAGGGATTTCTGTTTTCCCCATGGAGGAGCAAGCTGTGGGGTAATGAGCTCAGTTATGTGAACTCCAGAGCCTGCCTGGGTGTCTCATGCCTGAGTCCTGCCACCCCTTCCTCCAAGAGAAGATACCCGTCAAGATCTGTCCTTGGAGAGAACAAGAGGGTGGAGGAGTAGGTGGACATGGAGTACATCTCTCTCCCCAGATACATCAGGAGTATACCTTCAGACACATAGGTGCATGCTGAACACCAGCTGAGAGTGGACAGGAGTACCTGACCAGTAGAAAATAAAATATAGAACTATGCAAAACTTGATAGGATGAAGAAACTAGGGGGAAAAACAGGAATGTTAGTAGGACTGGACCTGCCCTCTGCAGGTAGGGGAACTGAAGAAGGGGTCTGAGTCCCACATTGGGGCAATTTTCTGAGTCAGAGGAGAAATATTTAAGGCTGAGAGTGAAACAGCTGATCTGTGGCAGCCTAAATGGAATGAGAATCAGACAGTCCTTGTTGCAGCCATACATACCCTGGACAGGGACACAGGTCCCCTAGAAGGCACAGCAGCTGGGAGTTGGATTTTAGGGATTATGGAGCAATCCCATGGCTAGGGCTGCTGTTTACTGAAGAGAGATGGATCAAGGGGATGTGAGGGAGGAGTCTGTGGTGGGAGGTGCCTGTGGAGGGAAGCCAGGCAGCCATGGAAGCAAGGTGACGCTG